>NC_059446.1:89526335-89666335 GCF_905237065.1 Salmo salar | reverse complement strand
CACACACACACACACTCTCACACACGTACACACACACACACACACACACACACACACACACACACACAGACATACGCACGCACAGCAAAAACATACACATGCAGGCTGAACATCCTCAGTTATCTCCTTGCCACAGGCACACACAAGGAAAACAAAGCCTGACGTGTTTTACAGACCACAGAGACTCACTCTGCTCTCAGAGGTAGTAGCTGTCACAGCCATTGGTAATGCTGGCCCTAATGTGTAGGAGTATATCCTCTATACCTTGTCAGTATTGTGTATCTCAGAGGTAGTAGCTGTCACAGCCATTGGTAATGCTGGCCCTAATGTGTAGGAGTATATCCTCTATACCTTGTCAGTATTGTGTATCTCAGAGGTAGTAGCTGTCACAGCCATTGGTAATGCTGGCCCTAATGTGTAGGAGTATACCCTCTATACCTTGTCAGTATTGTGTATCTCAGAGGTAGTAGCTGTCACAGCCATTGGTAATGCTGGCCCTAATGTGTAGGAGTATATCCTCTATACCTTGTCAGTATTGTGTATCTCAGAGGTAGTAGCTGTCACAGCCATTGGTAATGCTGGCCCTAATGTGTAGGAGTATATCTATAACTACTACATGTCTATACCCTGCTTATAGATGTGTACTGTTATAAAGGAGAAAAATAATAGGCATCAGAGCGAGAGCGCGAGAGAGAGAGAGAGAGAGAGAGAGAGAGAGAGAGAGAGAGAGAGAGAGAGAGAGAGAGAGAGAGAGAGAGAGAGAGAGAGAGAGAGAGAGAGAGAGAGAGAGAGAGAGAGAGAGAGAGAGAGAGAGAGAGAGAGAGAGAGAGAGAGAGAGAGTGAGAGAAAGAGAGATGCTAAGGCAAAATGATGAGGCACAGCCCACTGAATGAGGTGAGGTAAGATGACATCATGGTATGGCCACTACTCCACTGTGAGCTTATTGGCCCCTGCTCAGAGGTGTCTGTTAATAGATAGAGACCGCATGTGGTTCATTTCTACTCTGCAGTCTGCAGTGCACTCTGTGACTGTCTCCTGAAGGCTCCTAGGCTTCAGGCTCTGTGGGTGGAGGTGTCAAAACAGGCACAACCATCACCAAAGGATAACATCAGGTTACTTCAAATTGCTCATTTGATCTTTTTTTTTATTGACCGTGAAAGAGAATCCAATTCACTAAAAGACACAAAACAGGGAAAATGTTCCAAATAAATGTTAATCATAGGCCTTTTCAAAAATTCTCTCTATTTTATTTAATCTAATATAAGACAAAAATCCCCAACGACATTTACAACAAGCAGAAGCTGCAACGAAAATAGCCTTATAACGGGCATGTGCTTCGCGTAGCCTATTCTCCCCCACTTTATCGCAATGCAGTGTGGCAAAAATGTGATACTGCCGAGGACTACTATGGCAACACGGTGTGTGCATGTGTGGTTCCATGAGCGCCGTAGGGGGCGGGGGCTTTGCCTGAATTCTACCGAGCCCCCCCTCGCATCTTTTCATTGGCTCTCAATGACATCATTGAGGATAAGGGTTGTATAGTGAGGTAACTTCTCCCTCTCCCTCTCTCTCTCTTTCTCTCTCCAGGCGAATTGTCTGGTGGATAATAAATGTAATAACGTAATCTATAAATGGCAGCAATGTGAACAGATGCGTGTAAATCACTCAATGTAATCATATACAAGGCCTTCAATGCGCAACATCATCGTTCAGTCCTCAACCCCCTCCCCCACATTTCAGGGACGCTGTCCAGCTTCAGTCTTGCTGAAAAACATAGTTCACCGGCTAATCATTTAACTGGCCGTCACATGGCTTTGTAAACACAGACAACACGCTGGTTTGAAAACAAATTCTAACTTTATCAACTTAACTATGCAATTTCAACAGAAAATAAATAAATAAAACATTTTAATAAAATCCATGCTGTCGCCTAAGACAGCATGAGGTAATAACGAGGTAATAACGTCCTGAACACCGCCAGGTCTAAACCAACCACACCAATTTACGCACTGCACCTCTGGAATACACATTGAAACTTTGAAATACACACTACAACTATGAAATACGCCCTGCAACGCTGAAATACGCCCTGCAACGCTGAAATATGCCCTGCAACGCTGAAATATGCACTGCAACTCTGAAATACGCACTGCAAGCGCAACTTAGTTTTAGGATGGGATGTTGTGCACCAAACTGGGAAACAAGCGTCACTCCACAAGTCTTCCCTGAAGAAACCGCTGTGGAAGCGGGTTAACCTACCCATGTTGTCCTTGAGGGTCCGATGAGACGCCTATCCAATTTGGAGAGTCTTTGTTGTGATGTGCGCCTGCAGATATAATCCAATTCCGATTCCATGAGTCCGGTCCGGGTCGCGGGTAAATCCACCACAGTGTAGATGGTTATTCAAAGGACCTGCAGCTAAAATCCTGTTGTAAAGGTACGGCTCCAAGGTCCTTTTTCCAATTTAGGCCTCCCGAAAAAAAAGCTTTCCAAATAAAACAAGTTTCAACCCACCTGAGGATAGCAGAGGAAAATGAAAGTTATTGAGGGCCTCTGTATCACTCAGTTTGGGAAGAGAATAGAGTTTGAAACGATAGAAAAGTTAGTGATAAACACTGGCAGACATATTTTTGTTTGTTTTACATTCCAGCAAAGTGGTCGATGAAGCGAATGCAATAAGGCTAACAAAAAATACATTTTGGCGTATGCAAACTAAACTATCGTATTTACTTAGATAATCCTTAACAAGTTCAATACAAATGTATTTTAAAAGGTTATTCAGTGTTTTATAATGAGTGTAGATTAAGGAACACATGCTACATGTTAAAGATGTTTTAACCTGAGCATTCTATGCCCATCAAATTACAACAAAAGTTTCCATGGTTTCACAAAAAGATCGTTAGAATAATCGTTTTGCAACTTGGGGTGTAAAGCATTAATTTAGACTAGAAGTTTAAAGTCATTTTTGAAAAACCCAATATGCTAAAAAAAAATATATATATAGATAGATATTTACTCTATTCTATGGATGCTGAAAAAAAGAGAGACATTCGTATAAATTTGCATCCATAAATATGTATTTTTCCCTTCATAACCACTTATAAAAGACATTAATACCACCGTAATCAAGTATTTCCAATAGTTTATCCCTTTTCTGAAGTCAAATAGCCTTATTTTCTACTTTCTTTTTGCATTCTTGTATTCGCTCCTTTTTGGGAGTATGGAACAGAACAAAGGGAACGTAACAAAGAGTCTACTACACCGACTCACTGTGCTGTGTCTTATACCTGTTGCTCAATGCTCACTCCCAAAACTACCAGGACTGAATCCGCCTTTATACGTTGTTGCGTTCTGGAATCATAATAGAAGACTGTAGAATGTTCCATTTAGTCTTATTTCAGCTATTTGATTATCCAAATCAAGAAGCATATATGCACCTGATTGTATTGTTCTCAATTCTTCACAAAAGAAAGTGTCCATATCACTCTGAACTTCACAATGTAATTATTTATATAAATAGGCCTACGAATTTTGTATTCAAAAGTGTATTTTATCCAAACATTTATTATTAAAAAGAAAGTTCGTCGTCACGCGTAATTCTCTTGCCAACTTCCCTCACCATCCAACTTTTGACAGCTTTGTCTCCTTCAACCCATCCCCTTTCAGATAAACACAACGAAACAACTACAAACTTCCATTCATATTGTCTATATATGTTAATAATAAAGGAGTTATATAGGGAGGATATAAGCACATTTGAAAGCATCCATGCTGTCTCTCTCTCCCGTCTCTGCGCTGCATCAGACAAAGGAACGCTCCTCTTTGTGCTCTCAACTTTGGAGCTGACGCACCAACTATCAGCAACTTTTTGTATTGTAATTAAATCTATAAAAAATCTAATCAAAGACAACACATCGCGTAACATTCACTTTAAAAGCCACTTACCGTTGCATTTCCAATGTTCGTGGAAGTCGTCCATTGCGTTTGAAAAAGTTTAAAAGTGCATATTTGGGTTGTGTTGTTGGCGCTCTTTGTCTGCACGTGTGAAGGGGATTCTTGGCCGCGCCTTGTTCATTTCAGTTTCAGTCCCGCCCTCTAAATAATACTAAACAACAACAAAGAAAAGAATATCATAGGTACAGTATATTCATAAGATAAACACTAACAACATATTATTCAATTATTATTTGATTTATTTTCCAGCTATTTTACGCATAGACGGTATATTTCCATATAGACCGTTACTTCGGTAACTCTTTGTCCAGAGACCTCACTGTCTGTCCTTGTCTGGCCGTCCCTTTCCCACATCAATTAGGGAAAACTCTGATGACTGATACAACTTGACATTTTATAACAGCTTTAATATGGACGTGTTGTCTTTATACCGTTCAAATAAAAGGAGTGGAACTTTCTAACAATAGAGAAGCTATGAGAGATTATAAGGCTTCGTTGGTTAGTTTATGAAGCTTTATTAATGTTTGTTATAAATAAGAGGAAGGAACAAAAATTTATAACAATATGGAACTACTAGACCTCAAATATTAAAAGCTTTTATAAAATATAATAGTTATATTATAAAATACATACTTTTTTAATAATAAAACTATTGATCTACAAAACCTCAGAATGTCCTGTCTCTGTGCAGAGCTTCCAATATTCACCATACTCATCCTCAACATTCTTACTTTTTAGGAATAAATAACATACAAAGTGTGAAATACATGTTTACATTTAGCAGACACCCTTATCCAGAGTGACTTACAGGAGCAATTAGGGTTAAGTGCCTTGCTCAAGCGCACAGCAACAGATTTTTCATCTAGTCAGCTCAGTAATTCCAACTAGCAACCTTTCAGTTACTGGCCCAACACTCTTAACCACTAGGCTGCCTGCCACTCTAACAAACACAAAGCATTGCATTATAAATCAACACTGTGCCCTCAATTGGTTGTATTAAATTTGTATTTACTGTTGAGAAAATTAAACAAATATTCAAAGAAGAGCAAGAGAAGCATCATGAAATATTAAACCTGAACTTGAATATTGAAAGCACAGAAACATCACCCGCTGTGTAACAAGCCAGTAGTCTAAATCCATCACCCGCTGTGTAACAAGCCAGTAGTCTAAATCCATCACCCGCTGTGTAACAAGCCAGTAGTCTAAAAACATCACCCGCTGTGTAACAAGCCAGTAGTCTAAATCCATCACCCGCTGTGTAACAAGCCAGTAGTCTAAATCCATCACCCGCTGTGTAACAAGCCAGTAGTCTAAATCCATCACCTGCTGTGTAACAAGCCAGTAGTCTAAAAACATCACCCGCTGTGTAACAAGCCAGTAGTCTGAAAATATCACCCGCTCTGTAACAAGCCAGTAGTCTGAAAATATCACCCGCTCTGTAACAAGCCAGTAGTCTAAAAACATCACCCGCTGTGTAACAAGCCAGTAGTCTGAAAATATCACCCGCTCTGTAACAAGCCAGTAGTCTGAAAATATCACCCGCTCTGTAACAAGCCAGTAGTCTGAAAACATCACCCGCTGTGTAACAAGCCAGTAGTCTAAAAACATCACCCGCTGTGTAACAAGCCAGTAGTCTGAAAACATCACCCGCTCTGTAACAAGCCAGTAGTCTGAAAACATCACCCGCTCTGTAACAAGCCAGTAGTCTGAAAATATCACCAGCTGTGTAACAAGCCAGTAGTCTGAAAACATCACCCGCTGTGTAACAAGCCAGTAGTCTAAAAACATCACCCGCTCTGTAACAAGCCAGTAGTCTAAAAACATCACCCGCTCTGTAACAAGCAAGTAGTCTGAAAATATCACCCGCTGTGTAACAAGCCAGTAGTCTGAAAATATCACCCGCTGTGTAACAAGCCAGTAGTCTGAAAACATCACCCGCTGTGTAACAAGCCAGTAGTCTGAAAAACATGTTCTTTGTTCTGAACTGCCTTCCAGCATAACCTGTGAAGTTCCATCTTATTTACAATGACGGCCTACCCCGGGCAAACCCGGACGACGCTGGGCCAATTGTGCGCCGCCTCACGGGACTCCCAATCATGGCCGGATGTGATACAGCCTGGATAACAAGCCAGTAGTCTGAAAATATCACCCGCTGTTTAACAAGCCAGTAGTCTGAAAATATCACCTGCTGTGTAACAAGCCAGTAGTCTGAAAAACATGTTCTTTGTTCTGAACTGCCTTCCAGCATAACCTGTGAAGTTCCATCTGCTTTGGTTCAGTTATAATGTTGAGGTTTTTCCAGTACAAGACAGTAATTCCATCGAACATTGAATCATATTGTTTCTTTAAAGGGACCAAAGTACATATTGAATGTCTGTGGTATGCAACGGATACATAGGGATACAGACAGATAAGGTACCAGTGGAGCATGGTCATTGGGGGAGGGACACACATTTGGAGGGATGGTGACAGTCCACTGTAGTTCTTCTCTCCGCTTGACTGGACTACAAGTCCAAGAAGCCAGCAGGGGGAATGAAAAAATAGATATACAACCCACAGACTCCAAATGGCACCATATTTCCTTTATAGTGCAATACTGGTAGAAATAGAAACAGTCTGGCTGGTGTATCTAGAGGTAGAAACAGTCTGGCTGGTATATCTAGAGGTAGAAACAGTCTGGCTGGTGTATCTAGAGGTAGAAACAGTCTGGCTGGTATATCTAGAGATAGAAACAGTCTGCCTGGTATATCTAGAGGTAGAAACAGTCTGGCTGGTATATCTAGAGATAGAAACAGTCTGCCTGGTGTATCTAGAGGTAGAAACAGTCTGGCTGGTGTATCTAGAGATAGAAACAGTCTGGCTGGTGTATCTAGAGGTAGAAACAGTCTGGCTGGTGTATCTAGAGGTAGAAACAGTCTGGCTGGTATATCTAGAGGTAGAAACAGTCTGGCTGGTATATCTAGAGATAGAAACAGTCTGGCTGGTGTATCTAGAGATAGAAACAGTCTGGCTGGTGTATCTAGAGATAGAAACAGTCTGGCTGGTGTATCTAGAGATAGAAACAGTCTGGCTGGTGTATCTAGAGATAGAAACAGTCTGGCTGGTGTATCTAGAGATAGAAGCAGTCTGGCTGGTATATCTAGAGGTAGAAACAGTCTGGCTGGTGTATCTAGAGATAGAAACAGTCTGGCTGGTGTATCTAGAGATAGAAACAGTCTGGCTGGTGTATCTAGAGATAGAAACAGTCTGGCTGGTGTATCTAGAGATAGAAACAGTCTGGCTGGTGTATCTAGAGGTAGAAACAGTCTGGCTGGTATATCTAGAGATAGAAACAGTCTGGCTGGTGTATCTAGAGGTAGAAACAGTCTGGCTGGTGTATCTAGAGGTAGAAACAGTCTGGCTGGTGTATCTAGAGATAGAAACAGTCTGGCTGGTGTATCTAGAGATAGAAACAGTCTGGCTGGTGTATCTAGAGGTAGAAACAGTCTGGCTGGTGTATCTAGAGGTAGAAACAGTCTGGCTGGTGTATCTAGAGATAGAAACAGTCTGGCTGGTGTATCTAGAGATAGAAACAGTCTGGCTGGTGTATCTAGAGATAGAAACAGTCTGGCTGGTGTATCTAGAGATAGAAGCAGTCTGGCTGGTATATCTAGAGGTAGAAACAGTCTGGCTGGTGTATCTAGAGGTAGAAACAGTCTGGCTGGTGTATCTAGAGATAGAAACAGTCTGGCTGGTATATCTAGAGGTAGAAACAGTCTGGCTGGTGTATCTAGAGGCTGGTAGAGAAAGATTGGAGAGGCATATGGAGATGGATTATTTTTGTTTGCAGTTGAACATATTGAAGTCAAAGTATGACGTTTCTTCCCATTTCCGTAAGTACAGTACTTTCGGTGTGAGTAAGGTGAGGTGGACAGGTTGACAGACGTCAACAAATCATCTTAACAAAAACCCAATTCAATGCTCTGTCTGTTTCTTCATTGTAGGTCAGTCATAATATGAGTGATTGCTTGGCTACTGGGTGACAGTTGTTACCTGAAAGGAAGCCTCACGAGCTTACTGCAGTTTACAACCAGAGTGGTGTTGAAACGTATATCCTTGACTTTGGACTGATGAAGGAGCAGGTGAGGTTCCCGAGTGGCGCAGCGGTCTAAGGCATTTCATCTCAGTGCTAGAAGCTTCACTACAGACACCCTGGTTTGAATCCAGGCTGTATCACAACCGTCTGTGATTGGGCGGCACACAATTGGCCCAGCGTCGTCCTGGTTTGGCCAGTGTAGGTGGTCATTGTAAATAAGAGTGTGTTCTTAACTGATATGCCTAGATCAATAAATAAAAGGTGCAGAGATTACAGTAAACACACCCACTCAGATCCTAACTGACTATCCAATTTAATACATTTCCTTTCTATATAAATCCCCCATACTCCCCAGTATCCAGTGATTTCCACAGTGTAATTTCCCTACTCCCACTAGCCAGGAAGGCAACCCAGCAGTCTTGCCTCTCCTCTCTCCCAGCCTGACACCCTCCCCTTCACCCAAAGAGAGGAGAGGGGGTGGCTGAGGCTCTGGCCTCCCCCCCTGCTGGGTTTTTACTGAGCCACTACCTTCATTCACCTCCCTCTCTGTAATCAGCTGAGCTAAAAGGGGGGGGGCTACAGCAGGGTAGGTATAAGATAGCAGCACTAACGTCCACTATCAGGTTAGCTAATAAAGTGGCTAATTGTATGGTTCTTAGAAGGATTTCGAATACAGAATGGAGAGGGATTATGTCAAGGTTTTAGTCCTAAAATGACTATTCCAATATCCATTCTAGCGTACCACTTAGTATGAAGCAATGTATTAGAGTGTACATTCTAATTAGGGTTCTAGAACTCAACACAACCATTTTAGTGCGTCATTATTAATATAGTAGTAAATAACAGGTTAGAAACTGAGAGAGAGTGTTGTGTTCATCAGACAAGCCTGGGCCTGTATTCATCAGCACTCAGAAGAAGGAGTGCTGTTCTAGGATCAGGTTACCCCCCGTACATGTCATCTTATTCATTGTGCTCTTATAAGGTCAAACTGATCCTACTCTGAGACTGTTGAATGTGAATACAGGCCCAGCTTGTTTGCTGTACTGATTTGGATATCTCATCCTGCATGTAGCCAGCATGCAGCCAGCCAGGCCCCATCCCCCCACATACGCTAATACGCTGTGCTGTCTGGGGAAGGGGGAGGGGAGGCACTGTCTGGGAGACAGACATGGAGCTAGGAAGTGAATACATGCTGACTGCTGAATATCATAACCCTTGTAATACCACTAGAACATCACCTCCCAAGGATTATAAGGAGACATATTTGTAACGATAGTTAGGGTAGAATGTGTAAATAAGAATTTGTTCTAAACTGACTTGCCTAGTTAAATAAAGGTTAAATAAAAATGAAAATAAATATTCATACATGGACTGATGTTATAGACCATATAAAGGTAATTCTATTTCTTATACAGTATGTCTGTGAGAATGCGTGAAGTGTGGTCTTCCATGTTATCACTCCCCATATAAACTATCACAAACAAGCACAGCTTACCAATAAGGTCTTGTAGCCTTCACACTAATGCCCTACACTGACTAGTGTACAGTACACCATTTTCATTACCTAAAGGAGCACTTCTAATGCACTAGTAGGTTTTGTATACGTGTACATTATGTGCGTGTGCAGTAATGTACACCCTGTTTTCATGGTTTTAAAAGCAGCATTTCTATACATGTACAAACATCAGTCAAGAATGCATCAACAGAGAGGAGTACAGTATAACAATGACTGTATACTGTAAACAACAATGTATACATTAAAGTTGTGTTTTGATTTAAAAGGAATCGTCTATAGATCAGACAGAATGAGTCGACAGAGACGAGGGATATGTTTCAGTTCCAGCTGATTTTTATTTCCTTCTTGAAAAAAAAAAGTTATGTACAGGATTATCAACAATCTGACAGGCAGTGAATTGACACGATTAGCTGGCATGAGTTTTTCCCCCCTTTCAAAACTTTTGTTATGGCAATGATTAGACAAAAACAATATTCTACACAGCATATTGCACAGAAATGGGATGAAAATAAAGTTAATATATTTAAAACTGTATATATATATATAAAAAAAATCCTGAACAACCACCTTAAACGTAAGTAAAGATAGTAGAAAGCGATCAGTCCTAGTGCCTGTCATGGTATAGCTTAACTACACATAAAACACACAATCTTTTTGCTTATGATACACAGTCAAATGTACAAAGATGTTTTCACGTTTTTTCCAAATTTTTCTTCTCTTTTTTTATTTTTTATTTTTAAACACAACACTATAACCTGAATCTGATATACAAATACTATTCATTCACCATGCCATAAGATACTAAAACAATTAACTAGAGTTAGCGAACAAGTAGAAAATATTACGTATTCAAATACAATGAGAAAAGCAGTAGGTCTACATAATTGTTGTTTGCGGAACTCAAATACGCAATTTGAATATGCTTTATATGATTTTATATTGTTCCATCCAGTGGTTTTAAACCCGAATGTCGATATAAAAAACGCCAAGAAATTGGTAATTTAAAGCTACAATCTTTCTTTATTAGGCAAGATTCTAAAACGAAATGCAGAAGTGTGGCTGCTCAAAATACTGTGTGTGTTGAAGCGCATGTTCACAAGGGGTATTGAAATGTGGTACTGTGTCTTTAAGAAGCCTGCAGATTGATACTGTAAACATGGACAGAAGGCCGATTCATGAGATAACCGGCCACCTGGATCTTTAAAATTAGGAAATCCAAACAGCGATATACACCGATTGACACCCCCTTGATATATATCTGTACAAAAATACACTGACAAAATAAACAAATGTTTCCTCTCTTTAAGTGTCAAAAGTCTACATTTAAATATAAAAAATCAAAAGTGAAAAGTCTAGCCCTTCTTTCAGCGAAGGAAACAGACGGTGAGGGAAAACATCATAACAAGACCAGTACAAGAAAACCAAAACATAATTACGTTGAAAATGTTTTGGCCAGTATATAAATACATCATATAAAAATGTCCTCTGAAAAAATGAACAACAAAAAAATTCGAGGATGAAAAAACATCGGTGAGAATTTCTCTATACATAACATCAGAAAAACATAAAATAATTTTGGTCCTGAATCGTAGAGAAGTGTATAAAGTTCAGCACAGATTTCAGTTGCGTTTGAATCCTGAAGTTAAGAATTAAAACAGCTGGTGATTTTTTTTTTGTTCCTTTTAGGTAGAAAGGAATCAAACATAGCGCCATCTATCCATTTAAATAACCCTAACACTAGTTTCAACTGTTCGACAGTCTAACATACATCTCAGTAAAAGAGAGGACAGGTAACATCATGCGTTTATCTTTAAAAAAAAAGGTTTGACTTTTAGGTCAACAACCCACCTGGTTCATAAATCCATCTGTCTCGATGACAACAAAAAACTGTCCCGACAGCCAGCCTATTTCTGTACCTCTGTGAGTCTTATGAAGTTCACTTGGCGATCATAAAACGTTTCTCAAAATGTCCCTTTTAAGTAACTAACATTGATTAATAAAGTACAGCTGACCTAAACCCGCCATCATTATAATCGTGCAAATCAATCACAGTTTTCCAGTTCTGATCGAGTGTTTCTTTCAATAGGACCCGATCACTCCTAGTCAGGGCGCAACAATATCTTCCTCTTCCTGTCCAGTCGAGGCAACACTTCAGCTTACTTGTAGCCATGTCTCATAATAACAGTCGACAGTTGATCCTTGAAATAAAAAGCAAGTTATTCTTTCGCTTTGTTCAACAGTCAGCGCTTGTTGCTTGCAGTCTCTTTCTCGGCGGGAGGGACCCTTGGTAGGTTACGGTATGACACAAAATCACTTTACCGGAATCCCTTTTTTTTTGCTCAGAATAGTAAGACAACATTTCCTGCTTGTGGTTTTCTCGTTCTCTATTTCTCTCGCTCAATACGTGAACACCAAATTAGAAATGGTCGACTCTAGCCAGTCTCCTGAAATCATCTCGCTCACCTCTGGGGTGCAGTAGTCGGGAAACTCAAAGTGAGAACCGGAGCCCGACTCGAAATTAAAATCCAAGTCTCTGTCCAAAACCGAGGTCCCAAAGCTTCCCAGCGACATGCTATCAAAACCAGGGCTAGGGTTAATGTCCAGTAGATCATCCTCAAACTCCTCATCTGATGAAGAGGATTGGGAGGAGGACGAGGAGTGAGAAGCGGAGGGAGTAGGGGAGGACGCCCGCATGCTTGTATAGTCTTCCGAGGCGCTGGAGGGAGACTCGCCGCCCTCCCTGCTGCTGGCTGTGGCGTCCTCGTACAGGCTGAGTAGTTCGCTGGAATCCGCCGAGCTGCTGAGCGTGGGACTGGCGGGCACCGCTGCTGAAGACGGGCTCACACTGTGGCTCAGGCTGCTGCCCCCGAACACATACATACGCTTCTTCTTGTCAGGTATTTGTTTGGCAGCAGAAACAGACTTGGATTTGTAAAGAGAATGGTGATCTGTGCCGATTACTTGTTCTGGGAATGATGGTGTTTTGGTGCTGTTCCCAAAAACTATTTTATGAGGTTTGCTGGATGATTTTGAGCCACTCTTTTTAGAAGATGGTTTCATGCTGGTGTTACAGTTGCTACCGCTGATCTTTCCCTCCTTCTCACCCGGTTTGGAGCTACTGGACTTGACCTTCTTTCTGGGCCGGTACTTGTAGTCTGGGTAGTCCGCCATGTGCTTGAGTCTGAGCCGCTCCGCCTCTCGTATGAAGGGGATCTTGTCGCAGTCTTTCAGCAGCTTCCAGCGCTTGCCCAGTCTCTTGGATATTTCCGCGTTGTGCATGTCCGGCGACTGCTCCATAATTTTACGTCTTTCAATCTGTGACCACACCATGAAAGCGTTCATCGGCCTCTTGATGTGACCGGTGGGTGTTTTGCACCAGGCGGGGTTCAGTTTGCCGTCCCCCGCGGAAGAAGCCGTGGAGCCGGGGCTCGGGGAGGAAGCCATGTCCAGGTCCATAGCTCCAGAATCCGACGACTCTCCCGCGAACACAGCCTCGGAGCTCTCCACATTACTTGTCTTCTGTACCATGATTATAAATGTCAATGAGAGTGCGCCTGCTTGCTCTCCAGTTCAGTTCCACACAGTAGGTTTATTTTTTAATTTAATTTTACAATTCTAGCTGGCTGTGTGAATAGAAGTCAGTCCTGAGATGTGCCGAACCGGAACAACAGGAATCCGTTGGTAGCCGTTAAAAATGCTGGATTTGTTAAAAGTTCTTTTTCGAGTCTCTGTAATATGATACAGAACAAACGGTGTAAAAGTGTCCCCCGTTTCCACTCTCTTTCCTCCGACAATGCTTTATGTAGCCTAAGCTATTCAACCCTAGCAGTCGTGTAGGACTTAAACATGTGCCGTGTAAGCAGCGGAAAGCAAACTGAGTGGCTGTGTGAGCGCACTGACACTGAAAATGTTCAAAGTTTCTAAAGTAAGGTAACTCTTTTTCTGCATAGCTTTTCCTTCCGAGCACCATGCGGGAAGAAGCTTGTTTCACTAGAACTAGGATCCACCTTTCTTCTGCGCACTCGGTAACTTTCAGCAGCCTCTAATTTCTCCCCGTTCAGCTTTATCCTTTTCCAGAGATATAACGGCGATCCAGTTCAGCCAATCCGAGGCTGTCTCTACCCTGTCTAGTGCCAAAACCACGCCCACTTTCTCCTCATTGGTCCAAAAAAAAGGAATCTAATAATAATCAGCGCGTGCAGTGAGGAGCTTTATGTCTGACCTCATTCCAGTTTACACGACAAACTTCGCTTTAAAGAGACATACTTATGTTTTGGACTTTTTCTACACCAACCAGCCATACCTATATCATTAAGGTATTGCTGTATGTATGGAGACCAGTCTAATGTATCATATCATTCAGAGTAGTATAGGTCTACTGTTGCATAAAGGGAAGCGTGGAACAACTTGTTAACCCTGTTTGGACTATAATGATCTATTATGATATCGGGCTAATGTTTGAGAGAATATATAAATAGGTTCTAGCATATATTTATATATGAGTAATTATACAAATGTATAATAACATATCCTGGTTTACCCTGCTATAATACAGAGGTGTAATATGATGTTTATAACATAGTCATTTGTATGTAATGATATACTTATATTTTTTTTATAGCCCCTACAGGTTCGTCGGGTTCATAACAATAACAAACATGGCATAATGTCACTCAACAGTTCAGTGAGTCTCATTTTATTTCCAGCGCGAGTGCATTCAGTGCAAGCTCGGCTCGCAAACACGGAAATGTCTAGACACATGCATGCGGACTCCCTCAGTTTAGTTGTTGTACTGGTGAGAAGAGATTCTTCAGCAGGCTCCACTTTCACCAGGCTGACTCCGAGAGAGGGTGGAGCCGTGGACAACACGGGCGTTCCTTTGTCACATTACGCACGCCCCGCGCTCACTGCTGTAGCTGGCGGAGAGGAGAAAGGAGAGAGGAGAAAGAAGAGAGGTAGAGGCAGTGGAGGTACAAGCTGAGACTACACAGTACACTTTATTTTGTAGATAGAAATGGCCAAGGTAGACCGGAGAGAGTGGTGATAAGACACACTGGAGAAAGCGCTTTTACGCATGGCATGAGCGCTTTAGCGCACGAACATTGAGTGGAACAAAACACAACATTTCATGAACACACAATATTCTGAGTTCTCACATTTACCCCTAGAATAGAGAGATATTATAATGACTTAAAACATCACCCCCAGTAGCCTTTGTTGACAATGTTTTGGATATTACACAGGTATTAAGCAGACGGCGAATATCACACAACAGCCAAGTCCACTTCTGAGGAACAGCGATGCGTTTTGTGTGTGTCACTAGATGGCAGCGCGGAGCTAAATGACAGCGTTAGCTCCTATGAAACGATTCAGACACAGCTCCGCTCCCAGACTTTACATATGTGGGAGAGATGAATTACATAATGTTACTCAGTCAGACACTCAGCCAGTCTGTCGAACATTGTTTTGCTGCACAGTCAGTAACTACTGAGAGTGTTTTGTAATTCTGATCACCAGTCCGACTTTGCCAAAGGCCAATAAAGTGAAATTCATTCAAGGTATTATTATTACAGGTAGGCTATCAACCTTAGCATACTGTGCTGTTCATTACAGGCAGGCCTAGTACACACGTACCGATACAGCCAATCAAGGGAATGAGGCGTTACAGATGAAGAAACAAAAAGCGATTGTAATAGTTCAACCCAGTAGCAACATTAGACGTAGATATACGCATGTCACTGAGCACAATTGTGCTTAATATGGTCTGATATCTGTCAGCATCCAAGTAAAGCGAGTTAAAGCAGCTGTAATTGCGCTCCAGTTTTGTGGGTTCATTGAGCATGACTGGAATATAAATGGAGTGGCAACTCATAAACCAAAGAGCTCGACGCTTACCCATAGAAATAGAACCGATAGAATTTAGAAAAGGGCTTGAAACCTCGAACCCTGGCAATTTGACTGGTGAACTCATGGGTGGCAGCCTATACACTCGCAATCGACACTGTTCTATAGATGTTGTTTCTATGGGTTAACCCGGCCCCCAAACCACGAAACCTAAGCCTATTCTCTGCTCTTAATAGAACATAATAACAGTAATAGATGGAGACAGTGCAGACGAGGTCGGACCAGGGCTACAGCCCTGCACCTGGCTGAGGGGGTGTCGGGTGTTTTATCCACTCCTTGACCAGATGGCTTGTGGCAGCATTGTTCCATTCACCATCAGAGGGAAAGAAAAGACTATTACGACTTTTTGTATTTCTCTTGAAAAGCAGAGATCCTGTTTCAATAGTTTACCAGTTTTAAGAGCATATTTTTGTATGTTGATTGCACTTTTTTTTATGGTGCTTCATTGAGCACACGTTGGGGGGGTGGGTGGGTGGACTGTAGTGTCGTGGATAAAAGCCTCTCATTTTAACGTGTGTGCGTGTGTGTGTGAGCGTATGTGATAGAGAGAGAAAGAGAGAGAGCGAGCGTCAATGATCGCGTCCGTGCGTGTGTATTTGAATAGAAATCTTCAATGCAATTCAAACTTTCTTTTACAACTTTTGTTTAACGTTTGCGCAGCTGCCACGCGAGTGCTTAGAATGGGTCGCGTGCCAGTCTAATCGCAACAGGTGTTCGGCGCCTCGAGCTGCTCGGATTCTCTGTTCTGGAAACGGTCAGTTCTTCCAACAATAAACCTCAACGTTTCCAATGTCTTTAGAAACATGAACATGTAGTCAAAGCAATGACAGTATATGAACATTGACTTATTAGTCACTTTTATTATTCATATTTATGATTTCATAGTCAATTATTTTATTAATTAGCTTACTTAAAAAAATAAATTCTTGACCATTAATCTTTTATTTTATATTTTTATTAATCTTTATTTTTTTATTAATCCTGACCAGTGTAGCCCGGATTCAATAATATACTCTTCACCTGCTTTGAATTTGTACAATACACTGAGAAAAGTTAAGCTCGGCATGTGTAGCCAATCAGCGACGTCACTTCCCGTATTGATGACATATACATGGAATGTGTAGCCATGTGATTGGCCAGATACACGCTTGATGATTTCTGATATGTTATCTATATCACCAGATGGTTATATTGCATGGAAATGCCACTGCTCATTTTGTGCAAGTCTCCACACATACAGAGAGACCTTTGTCATGATGAGCATTGATTGGAAAAATAACAAGTCCTATCCTAAAGCATATACAGACTTAACATATGCAAAATTCATGCATTGTATTGATGTATTTGGGATACAAAACAATTATTTATATATTTTAGGCCTTTACCCATGGATGTTAAGTTAGGATTCACCTCAGAGAGTATAGAAAACATTCTTATATTTTGTTTAAAAAAATAAAAAAACTGTTACATTTTCATTAAAACCATTACTCTTAATCATTTACAACTTTGTGTTATTCATTGCAAAGGGACAGATGGTCGCCTACATTCACCATTCAGCATGTCATATATGAAATGTATTGATTCATATGCATGTTTAACCAGGTGTTCCCGATGAGCCTTATCTTATCCAGGGAGCCGCCGCCAGGCAGCAGAGCACCGTTAATGATTCCCCAGTGTCAACACTTTACCCTGCAGCCCATTGACAACAGATCATTGTTTAGTGTCAAACTCTGATTCCTGAAGTTGAGCTGAGTTAGTTTGAACATCTGTCCGTTTTCAAGGTTGTAGGGCTTTTTACAGGACTACACCGAGACACCTGGGATAGGGTTGGAGGTGTTGTCATACACACAGAGAGATTAGATCAGGTTCTCAGAGTATAAACACAAGATATATTAGTCAATTCTAGGACATTGTTGTTTACTTAGAAATAAATATACAATTAAGACTGACTGTCTCCTAATTCTGCTAACGAAAAAGGGCCTTTATAAGCCTGTGTATCTAACCCAGATAAATACAAAAGAAAATGTTAACTTTCAAAAATTCCTCATCCTTACTTCAACCTGTTTGAGGGACGTTTAGTTCCACTGTGGAACATTTTAACATGCGTCACACGCATCATGTGGTACATCCATATTGAACAGCGGGACTGAAGTTGACCTTCAGGGTCCAGTCACAGTGACACCCTGGGAGATATATCATGTCTGGGTCACGGTGTCGTGGCCGGGGTAACCAGAGCACTGAGAGGTGACCATCGGTTTCTGCTGTTTCTTTGTGTGTGTGTGTGTGTGTGTGTGTGTGTGTGTCACCCTGTCACCATTACAGAGAACCATACATAAACAGTGAGAAGTGACTGCCTTGGGGACCACCATGTCACCTGTGTCGCTTGGTCTGACAGCAGAGAGGCATCACAGGGCCCTCTGTCCTCCCTGAGGCCTGTATGTCTGCAGCCTACAGGCTGGGGGCTGGGGCCATAGACCAGGCAGAGACCCTGTCGTCCCTGAGGTCGCCTGCCTCTTGGCTGGGCTCTGAGAGCTGGGGGCTGGGGCCAAAGACCAGGCAGAGACAAGAGCAGAGACCCTGTCGTCACCGAGGTCCACTGCCTCCTGGCTGGGGATAGGAGACCAGAGGCTGTGACTTAAATGACAAGCTGCTCCCTCTCTGGGACTTGATGTCCACTGCCTCCTGGCTGGGGGCTGAGGGCTCAGACCACAGACCAGACAAGAGTAGGGACCCCTGTCGTCCCCCAGGAGCATAGGGCTTAAGGCTGAGGGCTCAGGGCTGACACCACAGAGCAGAGCTGACACAGAAGGGGAATGTGGCATAGGTCCCAAAATGCTCCCTCTCAGGGGCTTGATGGGTCCTAGTCAATATCAAGGTTCAGATGGCAATGATTAAGAGACCAGATTGGGGGGTATAGGGAACAAGATGAGGGGCCAGAGATGATGGGGTTAGGGTTAGATTGTAGGGTAAGGGTTAGATTGTAGGATAAGGGTTAGATGATGGGGTAAGGGTTAGATGGTAGGCTAAGGGTTAGATTGTAGGGGTAAGAGTTAGATTGTGGGGTAAGGGTTAGATTGTAGGGTAATGGTTAGATTGTAGGGTAAGGGTTAGATTGTAGGGTAAGGGTTAGATTGTAGGGTAAGGATTAGATTGTAAGGGTAAGGGTTAGATTGTAAGGGTAAGGGTTAGATTGTCGGACAAGGGTTAGATGACGGGGTAAGGGTTAGATTGTAGGGGTAAGGGTTAGATTGTAGGGTAAGGGTTAGATTGTAGGGTAAGGGTTAGATTGTAAGGTAAGGGTTAGATTGTAGGGTAAGGGTTAGATTGTAGGGTAAGGGTTAGATTGTAGGGTAAGGGTTAGATTGTAGGCTAAGGGTTAGATTGTAGGCTAAGGGTTAGATGGTAGGCTAAGGGTTAGATGGTAGGCTAAGGGTTAGATGGTAGGGTAAGGGTTAGATGGTAGGGTAAGGGTTAGATGGTAGGGTAAGGGTTAGATGGTAGGGTAAGGGTTAGATTGTAAGGTAAGGGTTAGATTGTAGGGTAAGGGTTAGATGATGGGATAAGGGTTAGATTGTAGGGTAAGGGTTAGATGATGGGATAAGGGTTAGATGATGGGATAAGGGTTAGATTGTAGGGTAAGGGTAAGATTGTAGAGTAAGGGTTAGATTGTAGGGTAAGGGTTAGATTGTAAGGTAAGGGTGAGATTGTATGGTAAGGGTTAGATGATGGGATAAGGGTTAGATTGTAAGGTAAGGGTTAGATTGTAGGGTAAGGGTGAGATTGTAGGGGTAAGGGTTAGATTGTAGGGTAAGGGTTAGATTGTAGGGTAAGGGTTAGATGATGGGATAAGGGTTAGATTGTAGGGTAAGGGTTAAATTGTAGGGTAAGGGTTAGATGATGGGATAAGGGTTAGATTGTAGGGTAAGGGTTAGATTGTAGGATAAGGGTTCGATAGTAGGGTAAGGGTTAGATTGTAGGGTAAGGGTTAGATTGTAGGGTAAGGGTTAGATTATGGGGTAAGGGTTAGATTGTAGGGTAAGGGTTAGATTGTAGGGTAATGGTTAGATTGTAGGGTAAGGGTTAGATTGTAGGGTAAGAGTTAGATTGTAGGGTAAGGGTTAGATTGTAGGGCAAGGGTTAGATTGTAAGGGTAAGGGTTAGATTGTAAGGGTAAGGGTTAGATTGTCAGACAAGGGTTAGATGACGGGGTAAGGGTTAGATTGTAGGGTAAGGGTTAGATTGTAGGGTAAGGGTTAGATTGTAGGGTAAGGGTTAGATTGTAGGGTAAGGGTTAGATTGTAGGGTAAGGGTTAGATTGTAGGGTAAGGGTTAGATTGAAGGATAAGGGTTAGATGGTAGGCTAAGGGTTAGATTGTAGGGTAAGGGTTAGATTGTAGGGTAAGGGTTAGATTGTAGGGTAAGGGTTAGATTGTAAGGTAAGGGTTAGATTGAAGGATAAGGGTTAGATTGTAGGGTAAGGGTTAGATTGTAGGGTAAGGGTTAGATTGTAAGGTAAAGGTTAGATTGTCGGGTAAGGGTTAGATTGTAGGGTAAGGGTTAGATTGTAGGGTAAGGGTTAGATTGTAGGATAAGGGTTAGATTGTAGGGTAAGGGTTAGATTGTAGGGTAAGGGTTAGATGATGGGATAAGGGTTCGATTGTAGGGTAAGGGTTAGATGATGGGATAAGGGTTAGATGATGGGATAAGGGTTAGATGATGGGATAAGGGTTAGATTGTAGGGTAAGGGTTAGATGATGGGGTAAGTGTTAGATTGTAAGGTAAGGGTTAGATTGTAAGGTAAGGGTTAGATTGTAGGGTAAGGGTTAGATGATGGAATAAGGGTTAGATTGTAGGGTAAGGGTTAGATTGTAGAGTAAGGGTTAGATTGTAGGGTAAGGGTTAGATTGTAAGGTAAGGGTTAGATTGTATGGTAAGGGTTAGGTGATGGGATAAGGGTTAGATTGTAAGGTAAGGGTTAGATTGTAGGGTAAGGGTGAGATTGTAGGGGTAAGGGTTAGATTGTAGGGTAAGGGTTAGATGATGGGATAAGGGTTAGATTGTAGGGTAAGGGTTAGATGATGGGATAAGGGTTAGATTGTAGGGTAAGGGTTAGATTGTAGGATAAGGGTTCGATTGTAGGGTAAGGGTTAGATTGTAGGGTAAGGGTTAGATTGTAGGGTAAGGGTTAGATTATGGGGTAAGGGTTAGATTGTAGGCTCAGGGTTAGATTATGGGGTAAGGGTTAGATTGTAGAGTAAGGGTTAGATTGTAGGGTTAGGGTTAGATTGTAGGGTAAGGGTTAGATGATGGGATAAGGGTTAGATGATGGGGTAAGGGTTAGATTGTAGTGTAAGGGTTAGATTGTAGGGTAAGGGGTAGATGATGGGATAAGGGTTAGATGATGGGGTAAGGGTTAGATTGTAGGGTAAGGGTTAGATTGTAGGGTAAGGGTTAGATGCTGGGATAAGGGTTAGATTGTAGGATAAGGGGTAGATTGTAGGGTAAGGGTTAGATTGTAGGATAAGGGTTATATTCTAGGGTAAGGGCTAGATTGTAGGATAAGGTTTAGATTGTAGGCTAAAGGCTAGATTGTAAGGTAAGGGTTAGATTGTAGGGTAAGGGTTAGATTGTAGGGTAAGGGTTAGATGATGGGATAAGGGTTAGATTGTAGGGTAAGGGTTAGATTGTAAGTTAAGGGTTAGATTGTAAGTTCAGGCTTAGATTGTAAGGTAAGGGTTAGATGATGGGATGAGGGTTAGATTGTAGTGTAAGGGTTAGATGATGGGGAAAGGGTTAGATTGTAGAACAAGGGTTGGATTATAGGGTAAGGGTTAGATGAAAGGGTAAGGGTTAGATTTAAGGGTAAGGGTTAGATGATGGGGTAAGTGTTAGATGATGGGGTAATGGTTAAATTGTAGGGTAAGGGTTAGATTGTAGGATAAGGGTTAGATTGTAGGGTAAATGTTAGAATATAGGGTAAAGGTTAGATTGTAGGGATAATGGTTAGATTGTAGGGTAAGGGTTAGATTGTAGGGTAAAGGTTAGATTGCAGGGTAAAGGTTAGATTGCAGGGTAAGGGTTAGATTGTAGGGGTAAGGGTTAGATTGTAGGATTAGGGTTAGATTGTAGGGTAAAGATTAGATTGTAGGGATAAGGGTTTGATTGTAGGGTAAGGGTTAGATTGTAGGGGTAAGGGTTAAATTGTAGGGTAAGGGTTAGATTGTAGGGTAAAGGTTAGATTGTAGGTTAAGGGTTAGATGAAGGGGTACGGGTTAGATTATAGGGTAAGGGTTAGATTGTAGGGTAAAGGTTAGATTGTAGGGTAAGGGTTAGATTATGGGATAAGGGTTAGATTGTAGGGTAAGGGTTAGATTGTAGGGTAAGGGTTAGATTGTAGGGTAAGGGTTAGATTGTAGGGTTAGGGTTAGATGATGGGGTAAGGGTTAGATTGTAGGGTAAGGGTTAGATTGTAGGGTTAGGGTTAGATTGTAGGGTAAGGGTTAGATGATGGGATAAAGGTTAGATGATGGGGTAAGGGTTAGATTGTAGGGTAAGGGTTAGATTGTAGGGTAAGGGTTAGATTGTAGGGTAAGGGTTAGATGATGGGATAAGGGTTAGATTGTAAGGTAACGGTTAGATTGTAAGGGTAAGGGTTAGATGATGGGGTAAGGGTTAGATTGTAGGATAAGGGTTAGATTGTAGTGTAAGGGTTAGATTGTAGGATAAGGGTTAGACTGTAGGGATAAGGGTTAGATTGAAGTGTAAGGGTTAGATTGTAGGGGTAAGGGTTAGATTGTAGCGTAAGGGTTAGATTGTAGCGTAAGGGTTAGATTGTAGGGTAAGGGTTAGATTGCAGGATATGGGTTAGATGATGGGATAAGGGTTAGATGATGGGGTAAGGGTTAGATTGTAGGGTAAGGGTTAGATTGTAGGGTAAGGGTTAGATTGTAGGGTAAGGGGTAGATGATGGGATAAGGGTTAGATGATGGGGTAAGGGTTAGATTGTAGAGTAAGGGCCTCTTGAGGATACCCTAGGATAGGGGGCGCCACAGCGCATTTTGAAAAAAAATCGTTCCCATTTTCAACGGCCTACTAATCAAACTCAGAAGATAGGGCATGCATATACTTATTATATATGGATAGAAAACACTCTAAAGTTTCTAAAACTGTTTGAATGGTGTCTGTGAGTATAACAGAACTCATTTGGCAGGCAAAACCCTGAGACATTTTCTGACAGGAAGTGGATACCTGATGTGTTGTATTGACTTTAAACCTATCCCATTGAAAAACACAGGGGTTTAGGAATATTTTGGCACTTCCTATTGCTTCCACTAGATGTCGCCAGTCCTTTCACAGTGGTTTGAGCCTTATAGAGTCAAAACTCAGTGAATGACAGGAGTTTGAAATTGGTCACAGGGGATGGGCCATCACCATTATGACGCCGGCGGCCATGTCTGCCCCCACCTTTGGAAACGGTTTTAAAGGCCATGACATCATCCCCCTCGAATCTTATTGGCTCTCTTGGTGTTAGAGGCCCTGAACATTTATTTTATACAACGTTTGACATGTTTGAACGAACCTACATGCGCGAGGATTGCTTTCATTATGAAGTGCAGAGCTGCGTTTGGAGAGAGCCATAGGACGCGCTACCAACATCAGGCTAATGGAACGTGAAGTATGGACTTTTTGACCGAAAATACATCTGTTGTGGACCTGGGATGCTTTCTGATGAAGACAACTAAAGGTAGGCGATTATTGACAATATTATAGAAGATGAGATGGTTCATACTGTTGCTTCCAAGATGGCGCCGAGCACTGTATATTAGCTGATTTTCTGAGTATCGCATCTCCTTTTATCGCAAAGTGTGATTACCCAGTAAAGTTAATTTAAAATCTGGTATGACGGGTGTTCTCAAGAGATATTCATCTATAAATGTTAGATTGACAATATACATTTAAAAAATCGTTATAGTATAGCAATTTATTGAAACGTAGCATTGTTTACCGGGACGCTTTTGAGGGGAAATTAGGTAGTCAACGTCAGACAGAGATGTAAAATGCTGTTTTTATATATAAATATGACCTTTATTGAACAAAAGAATGCATGCATTGTATAACATGATGTCCTAGGGGTGCCATCTGATGAAGTTTGTAAAAGGTTAGTGCTACATTTAGCTGTTTATTGATAATATGTGATGGAAGTGGTTGGTCGGAAAATGGCTATGAAGCTGCTTTTTACGATGGACTCATCTAATATAATCTAATGATTTGCTTTTCCTGTAAAACCTTTTTGAAATCGGACGACGTGGGTCGATTCAGGAGAGGTGTATCTATAAAAAAAAAAAATATATATTTTTTATTTTTGTAAAAAATTATGATAATTTTTTAATGCTAATTGGCGATATGATTTTTCGCTGGATTTTGATCCCGCTAACGGGATCAGATGCTCAAGAGGCTTTAGATTGTAGGGTAAAGGTTAGAATGTAGGGTAAAGGTTAGATTGTAGGATAAGGGTTAGATTGTAGGGTGAGGGTTAGATTGTAGGGTAAAGGTTAGATTGTAGGGTAAAGGTTAGATTGTAGGGATAAGGGTTAGATTGAAGTGTAAGGGTTAGATTGTAGGGGTAAGGGTTAGATTGTAGGGTAAGGGTTAGATTGTAGGGTAAGGGTTAGATTGTAGCGTAAGGGTTAGATTGTAGGGTAAGGGTTAGATTGTAGGATAAGGGTTAGATGATGGGATAAGGGTTAGATGATGGGGTAAGGGTTAGATTGTAGGGTAAGGGTTAGATTGTAGGGTAAGGGGTAGATGATGGGATAAGGGTTAGATGATGGGGTAAGGGTTAGATTGTAGGGTAAGGGTTAGATTGTAGGGTAAGGGTTAGATGCTGGGATAAGGGTTAGATTGTAGGATAAGTGGTAGATTGTAGGGTAAGGTTTATATTGTAGGGTAAGGGCTAGATTGTAGGATAAGGTTTAGATTGTAGGGTAAAGGCTAGATTGTAAGGTAAGGGTTAGATTGTAGGGTAAGGGTTAGATTGTAGGGTAAGGGTTAGATGATAGGATAAGGGTTAGATTGTAGGGTAAGGGTTAGATTGTAGGGTAAGGGTTAGATTGTAGGGTAAGGGTTAGATTGTAAGTTAAGGGTTCGATTGTAAGTTCAGGGTTAGATTGTAAGGTAAGGGTTAGATGATGGGATAAGGGTTAGATTGTAGTGTAAGGGTTAGATGATGGGGAAAGGGTTAGATTGTAGAATAAGGGTTGGATTATAGGGTAAGGGTTAGATGATAGGGTAAGGGTTAGATTGTAGGGTAAGGGTTAGATGATGGGGTAAGTGTTAGATGATGGGGTAATGGTTAAATTGTAGGGTAAGGGTTAGATTGTAGGATAAGGGTTAGATTGTAGGATAAGGGTTAGATTGTAGGGTAAATGTTAGATTGTAGGGATAAGGGTTAGATTGTAGGGTAAGGGTTAGATTGTAGGGTAAAGGTTAGATTGCAGGGTAAAGGTTAGATTGTAGGGTAAGGGTTAGATTGTAGGGGTAAGGGTTAGATTCTAGGATTAGGGTTAGATTGTAGGGTAAAGATTAGATTGTAGGGATAAGGGTTTGATTGTAGGGTAAGGGTTAGATTGTAGGGGTAAGGGTTAAATTGTAGGGTAAGGGTTAGATTGTAGGATAAGGGTTAGATGAAGGGCTACGGGTTAGATTGTAGGGTAAAGGTTCGATTGTAGGGTAAAGGTTAGATTGTAGGGTAAGGGTTAGATTATGGGATAAGGGTTAGATTATGGGATAAGGGTTAGATTGTAGGGTAAGGGTTAGATTGTAGGGTAAGGGTTAGATTGTAGGGTAAGGGTTAGATTGTAGGGTAAGGGTTAGATTGTAGGGTTAGGGTTAGATGATGGGGTAAGGGTTAGATTGTAGGGTAAGGGTTAGATTGTAGGGTTAGGGTTAGATTGTAGGGTAAGGGTTAGATGATGGGATAAGGGTTAGATGATGGGGTAAGGGTTAGATTGTAGGGTAAGGGTTAGATTGTAGGGTAAGGGTTAGATTGTAGGGTAAGGGTTAGATGATGGGATAAGGGTTAGATTGTAAGGTAACGGTTAGATTGTAAGGGTAAGGGTTAGATGATGGGGTAAGGGTTAGATTGTAGGATAAGGGTTAGATTGTAGTGTAAGGGTTAGATTGTAGGATAAGGGTTAGATTGTAGGGATAAGGGTTAGATTGAAGTGTAAGGGTTAGATTGTAGGGGTAAGGGTTAGATTGTAGGGTAAGGGTTAGATTGTAGCGTAAGGGTTAGATTGTAGGGTAAGGGTTAGATTGCAGGATATGGGTTAGATGATGGGATAAGGGTTAGATGATGGGGTAAGGGTTAGATTGTAGGGTAAGGGTTAGATTGTAGGGTAAGGGGTAGATGATGGGATAAGGGTTAGATGATGGGGTAAGGGTTAGATTGTAGGGTAAGGGTTAGATTGTAGGGTAAAGGTTAGAATGTAGGGTAAAGGTTAGATTGTAGGATAAGGGTTAGATTGTAGGGTGAGGGTTAGATTGTAGGGTAAAGGTTAGATTGTAGGGTAAAGGTTAGATTGTAGGGATAAGGGTTAGATTGAAGTGTAAGGGTTAGATTGTAGGGGTAAGGGTTAGATTGTAGGGTAAGGGTTAGATTGTAGCGTAAGGGTTAGATTGTAGGGTAAGGGTTAGATGATGGGATAAGGGTTAGATGATGGGATAAGGGTTAGATGATGGGGTAAGGGTTAGATGATGGGGTAAGGGTTAGATTGTAGGGTAAGGGTTAGATGCTGGGATAAGGGTTAGATTGTAGGATAAGTGGTAGATTGTAGGGTAAGGTTTATATTGTAGGGTAAGGGCTAGATTGTAGGATAAGGTTTAGATTGTAGGGTAAAGGCTAGATTGTAAGGTAAGGGTTAGATTGTAGGGTAAGGGTTAGATTGTAGGGTAAGGGTTAGATGATAGGATAAGGGTTAGATTGTAGGGTAAGGGTTAGATTGTAGGGTAAGGGTTAGATTGTAGGGTAAGGGTTAGATGATGGGATAAGGGTTAGATTGTAGTGTAAGGGTTAGATGATGGGGAAAGGGTTAGATTGTAGAATAAGGGTTGGATTATAGGGTAAGGGTTAGATGATAGGGTAAGGGTTAGATTGTAGGGTAAGGGTTAGATTGTAGGGTAAGGGTTAGATGATGGGATAAGGGTTAGATGATGGGGTAAGGGTTAGATTGTAGGATAAGGGTTAGATTGTAGTGTAAGGGTTAGATTGTAGGATAAGGGTTAGATTGTAGGGATAAGGGTTAGATTGAAGTGTAAGGGTTAGATTGTAGGGGTAAGGGTTAGATTGTAGGGTAAGGGTTAGATTGTAGCGTAAGGGTTAGATTGTAGGGTAAGGGTTAGATTGCAGGATATGGGTTAGATGATGGGATAAGGGTTAGATGATGGGGTAAGGGTTAGATTGTAGGGTAAGGGTTAGATTGTAGGGTAAGGGGTAGATGATGGGATAAGGGTTAGATGATGGGGTAAGGGTTAGATTGTAGGGTAAGGGTTAGATTGTAGGGTAAAGGTTAGAATGTAGGGTAAAGGTTAGATTGTAGGATAAGGGTTAGATTGTAGGGTGAGGGTTAGATTGTAGGGTAAAGGTTAGATTGTAGGGTAAAGGTTAGATTGTAGGGATAAGGGTTAGATTGAAGTGTAAGGGTTAGATTGTAGGGGTAAGGGTTAGATTGTAGGGTAAGGGTTAGATTGTAGCGTAAGGGTTAGATTGTAGGGTAAGGGTTAGATTGTAGGGTAAGGGTTAGATGATGGGATAAGGGTTAGATGATGGGGTAAGGGTTAGATTGTAGGGTAAGGGTTAGATTGTAGGGTAAGGGGTAGATGATGGGATAAGGGTTAGATGATGGGGTAAGGGTTAGATTGTAGGGTAAGGGTTAGATTGCAGGGTAAGGGTTAGATGCTGGGATAAGGGTTAGATTGTAGGATAAGTGGTAGATTGTAGGGTAAGGTTTATATTGTAGGGTAAGGGCTAGATTGTAGGATAAGGTTTAGATTGTAGGGTAAAGGCTAGATTGTAAGGTAAGGGTTAGATTGTAGGGTAAGGGTTAGATTGTAGGGTAAGGGTTAGATGATAGGATAAGGGTTAGATGATAGGATAAGGGTTAGATTGTAGGGTAAGGGTTAGATTGTAGGGTAAGGGTTAGATTGTAGGGTTAGGGTTAGATTGTAGGGTAAGGGTTAGATGACGGGATAAGGGTTAGATTGTAGGGTAAGGGTTAGATTGTAGGGTAAGGGTTAGATTGTAGGGTAAGGGTTAGATTGTAGGGTAAGGGTTAGATGATGGGATAAGGGTTAGATTGTAAGGTAACGGTTAGATTGTATTGGTAAGGGTTAGATGATGGGGTAAGGGTTAGATTGTAGGATAAGGGTTAGATTGTAGGGTAAGGGTTAGATTGTAGGATAAGGGTTATATTGTAGGGTAAGGGCTAGATTGTAGGATAAGGGGTAGATTGTAGGGTAAAGGCTAGATTGTAAGGTAAGGGTTAGATTGTAGGGTAAGGGTTAGATTATGGGATAAGGGTTAGATTGTAGGGTAAGGGTTAGATTGTAGGGTAAGGGTTAGATTGTAGGGTAAGGGTTAGATGATGGGATAAGGGTTAGATTGTAGGGTAAGGGTTAGATTGTAGGGTAAGGTTTAGATTGTAGGGTAAGGGTTAGAGGATGGGGTAAGGGTTAGATTGTAGGGTAAGGGTTAGATTGTAGGGTAAGGATTAGATTGCAGGGTAAGGGTTAGATCGTAGGGTAAGGGTTAGATCGTAGGGTAAGGGTTAGATTGTAAGGTAAGGGTTAGATTGTAGGATAAGGGTTAGATTGTAGGATAAGGGTTAGATTGTAGGGTAAGGGTTAGATTGTAGGGTAAGGGTTAGATTGTAGTGTGAGGGTTAGATTGTAGGATAAGGGTTAGATTGTAGGGTAAGGGTTATATGATGGGATACGGGTTAGATTGTAGGGTAAGGGTTAGATTGTAGGGTAAGGGTTAGATTGAAGGGTAAGGGTTAGATTGTAAATTAAGGTTTAGATTGTAAGTTAAGGGTTAGATTGTAGGGTAAGGGTTAGATTGTCAACAACTACAGACCAGTATCCCTTCTTTCTTTTCTCTCCAAAACTCTTGAACGTGCCGTCCTTGGCCAGCTCTCCTGCTATCTCTCTCAGAATGACCTTCTTGATCCTAATCAGTCAGGTTTCAAGACTGGGCATTCAACTGAGACTGCTCTTCTCTGTGTCACGGAGGCTCTCCGCACTGCTAAAGCTAACTCTCTCTCCTCTGCTCTCATCCTTCTAGACCTATCTGCTGCCTTTGATACTGTGAACCATCAGATCCTCCTCTCCACCCTCTCCGGGTTGGGCATCTCCGGCGCGGCCCACGCTTGGATTGCGTCCTACCTGACAGGTCGCTCCTACCAGGTGGCGTGGCGAGAATCTGTCTCCGCACCATGCGCTCTCACCACTGGTGTCCCCCAGAGCTCTGTTCTAGGCCCTCTCCTATTCTCGCTATACACCAAGTCACTTGGCTCTGTCATATCCTCACATGGTCTCTCCTATCATTGCTATGCAGACGACACACAATTAATCTTCTCCTTTCCCCCTTCTGATAACCAGGCGGCGAATCGCATCTCTGCATGTCTGTCAGACATATCAGTGTGGATGACGGATCACCACCTCAAGCTGAACCTCGGCAAGACGGAGCTGCTCTTCCTCCCGGGGAAGGACTGCCCGTTCCATGATCTCGCCATCACGGTTGACAACTCCCTTGTGTCCTCCTCCCAGAGTGCTAAGAACCTTGGCGTGATCCTGGACAACACCCTGTCGTTCTCCACTAACATCAAGGCGGTGACCCGATCCTGTAGGTTCATGCTCTACAACATTCGCAGAGTACGACCCTGCCTCACACAGGAAGCGGCGCAGGTCCTAATCCAGGCACTTGTCATCTCCCGTCTGGATTACTGCAACTCGCTGTTGGCTGGGCTCCCTGCCTGTGCCATTAAACCCCTACAACTCATCCAGAACGCCGCAGCCCGTCTGGTGTTCAACCTTCCCAAGTTCTCTCACGTCACCCCGCTCCTCCGCTCTCTCCACTGGCTTCCAGTTGAAGCTCGCATCCTCTACAAGACCATGGTGATTGCCTACGGAGCTGTGAAGGGAACGGCACCTCCATACCTTCAGGCTCTGATCAGGCCCTACACCCAAACAAGGGCACTGCGTTCATCCACCTCTGGCCTGCTGGCCCCCCTACCTCTGAGGAAGCACAGTTCCCGCTCAGCCCAGTCAAAACTGTTCGCTGCTCTGGCACCCCAATGGTGGAACAAGCTCCCTCACGACGCCAGGACAGCGGAGTCAATCACCACCTTCCGGAGACACCTGAAACCCCACCTCTTTAAGGAATACCTAGGATAGGATAAAGTAATCCTTCTAACCCCCCCCCTTAAAAGATTTAGATGCACTATTGTAAAGTGGTTGTTCCACTGGATATCATAAGGTGAATGCACCAATTTGTAAGTCGCTCTGGATAAGAGCGTCTGCTAAATGACTTAAATGTAAATGTAAATGTAAATTGTAGGGGTAAGGGTTAGATTGTAGGATAAGGGTTAGATTGTAGGGTAAGGGTTAGATTGTAGGGTAAGGGTTAGATTGTAGGGTAAGGGTTAGATTGTAGGGTAAGGGTTAGATTGTAGGGTAAGGGTTAGATTGTAGGGTAAAGGTTAGAATGTAGGGTAAAGGTTAGATTGTAGGATAAGGGTTAGATTGTAGGGTGAGGGTTAGATTGTAGGGTAAAGGTTAGATTGTAGGGTAAAGGTTAGATTGTAGGGATAAGGGTTAGATTGAAGTGTAAGGGTTAGATTGTAGGGGTAAGGGTTAGATTGTAGGGTAAGGGTTAGATGATGGGATAAGGGTTAGATTGTAGGGTAAGGGTTAGATGATGGGGTAAGGGTTAGATTGTAGGGTAAGGGTTAGATTGTAGCGTAAGGGTTAGATTGTAGGGTAAGGGTTAGATTGTAGGATAAGGGTTAGATGATGGGGTAAGGGTTAGATTGTAGGGTAAGGGTTAGATTGTAGGGTAAATGTTAGATTGTAGGGATAAGGGTTAGATTGTAGGGTAAAGGTTTAGATTATAGGGTAAGGGTTAGATTATGGGATAAGGGTTAGATTGTAGGATAAGGGCTAGATTGTAAGGTAAGGGTTAGATTGTAGGATAAAGGTTAGATTGTAGGGTAAGGGTTAGATTATGGGATAATGGTTAGATTGTAGGATAAGGGTTAGGTGATGCGTAGTCTAAAGGTGGTGTGAGGTGCTTTTGACTTTTAAGTATTAAAGAACTTGAGAATAAAATACCAATTTGGTTAAATGATCCTTTTGTCTTTACTGTAGAATTCAGTTGACAGGGCCTCCCACTTTATCTCCCACTTTATCTCCCACTTTATCTCCCAAACGAATTGACTCCACAGGTTCTAATTTTGTACATGGAGGTGAAAACGTCCACATTTTTCTTTCAAAGATTGGTGTTAGGTGAACAGCTTTCAGGCATCGCCCATCTCCGAGCATGAGGGATTGCAATGCCCCTAGAGAATCCCTTCCTTGTACTGGAAACATGTGAAAGACAAAAGTACATTGGATCCAATTTATCCATGGAGCTGACAAACTGCTGCCACACCAATTACAGGCTAACAGCAGTCTGTTCTCACACCTGTCAGACAGCAGAAAGCATTGAGAAAGATTCTAGAGATGTGAACAAGTGTTTGTCATTGTAAAGAGGAGGGGGGGAGGGTGTCATGCGATTTTCAAACTTTCTCAAGTGTTCATCAGGTGAACAAATTCGGTGCTTTCTTGATGCTGTTGTTACAAGTATTGTATAAGATATGAGTTTTAGCGTGTTTCATATGTGGCACAGGAGGTACAAAGACTAAATCCTTTAGAAACATGATTACGTTATAATTACATCAAAGACAGTTGAAATTAAACAATAAAGAAGGCATTAAGTCAGAGTAAATTAATGGGGTTAGTCAGTCTCCTCTCTCTCTCTCTCTCTCTCTGTCTCTCTGTCTCTCTCTCTCTCGCTCTGTCAATTCAATTCAAGGGGCTTTATTGGCATGGGAAACATATGTTAACATTGCCAAAGCAAGTGAGGTAGATAATATACAAAAGTGAAATAAACAATGCACCTATGCACCAATGCACCTGTCTCTCTTTCTCTCTCTCTCTCTGTCTCTCTCTTTCTTTCTCTCTGTCTCTCTCTCTGCCTCTCTGTCTTTCTCTCTGTCTCTCTCTCTCTGTCTCTCTCTCTCTCTCTCTCCCCCCCCCTTTCTCTCTCTCTTTCTTTCTCTCTCTGTCTCTCCCCCCTCTCGCTCTCTCTCTCTCTCCTTCTCTCTTCCATCCATCAATATGCTAGTTCTCCTACTTTTTATTGCTCTGACACCAGTCTTATTCCCCACCCTATATGATAAATATAACCATGATCACTTTGACATTAAACTTAATGACAGAATATGCAATAAAACAAGACCATTCTGAAAGTAGTCAATGTAATTTAGAGCCCCCAGAGGACTGGCTCATACTGGAGTCTATTCTGGTTCTGGTGATATGGATCTAATGTGGAGATAGATGGAAAGGAAGCTAGGTAAAGGGTTTCTTTTTTTTTCAGAAGATGGAGGTAAAAATTACCTTGTGAAAGTAGCCAGAATCTTTACATATTTTCAGATGCCTTTACATAAAAATGTAATTCATGTAATGGCATGTGTGTGAAATGTACACTGCTATTGAACACCTATAGGTGAATGTATACTATACACTGCTATTGAACACCTATAGGTGAATGTATACTGTACACTGCTATTGAACAGCTATAGGTGAATGTATACTGTACACTGCTATTGAACACCTATAGGTGAATGTATACTGTACACTGCTATTGAACACCTATAGGTGAATGTATACTGTACACTGCTATTGAACACCTATAGGTGAATGTATACTGTACACTGCTATTGAACACCTATAGGTGAATGTATACTGTACACTGCTATTGAACACCTATAGGTGAATGTATACTGTACACTGCTATTGAACACCTATAGGTGAATGTATACTGTACACTGCTATTGAACACCTATAGGTGAATGTAAACTGTACACTGCTATTGAACACCTATAGGTGAATGTAAACTGTACACTGCTATTGAACACCTATAGGTGAATGTATACTGTACACTGCTATTGAACACCTATAGGTGAATGTAAACTGTACAATGCTATTGAACACCTATAGGTGAATGTATACTGTACACTGCTATTGAACACCTATAGGTGAATGTAAACTGTACAATGCTATTTGCTGTCCATTATTGTCAATAAAAAAACAGAGCGACGACATCACTGATTTATGTTTTCCTCAGACTGTACAGCACTGGGGAAAACAGAGAGATGACATCATTCATATCTGTGCTCTTCAGGGATGACATCATTCATATCTGTGCTCTTCAGGGATGACATCATTCATATCCGTGCTCTTTAGGGATGACATCATTTATATTTAGACTAAAGAGCAGTTCATTGTCTTACTTCAGCGCGATGGCCGTCAGCACTGAGCTGATAACTCGTAAACACTCATGGGATAGCTAGAAAGAAGTCTGGCTACAATATGCTGTCCTAACTTTGGAAAATGTTACCAAGGTGACATCGCCCACTGAATCCCCTTTCATCCTCAAAAGAGTCAGAGTTAATCTTCCCAAAAATTATTAATTTACAAAAAATCCTACAAGACGAGCGACACGTAGGAGAGACACACTCTAATGAAGACAATGTAAAGCTAATGAAGACAATCTATAGACTAGAGTAGGTGTTATAGACTAGAGAGCAGGTGTTATAGACTAGAGTAGGTGTTAAAGACTAAAGAGTAGGTGTTATAGACTAGAGTGCAGGTGTTGTAGACTAGAGACCAGGTGTTATAGACTAGAGTAGGTGTTATAGACTAGACCAGGTGTTATAGACTAGTGTAGGTGTTATAGACTAGACCAGGTGTTATAGACTAGAGTAGGTGTTATAGACCAGAGCAGGTGTTATAGACTAGAGAGCAAGTGTTATAGACTAGACCAGGTGTTATAGACTAGAGGCAGGTGTTATAGACTAGAGTAGGTGTTATAGACTAGAGCAGGTGTTATAGACTAGAGCAGGTGTTATAGACTAGAGAGCAGGTGTTATAGACTAGAGAGTAGGTGTTATAGACTAGACCAGGTGTTATAGACTAGACCAGGTGTTATAGACTAGACCAGGTGTTATAGACCAGAGAGTAGGTGTTATAGACTAGAGACCAGGTGTTATAGACTAGAGCAGGTGTTATAGACTAGAGCAGGTGTTATAGACTAGAGTAGGTGTTATAGACTAGAGAGCAGGTGTTATAGACTAGAGTAGGTGTTATAGACTAAAGAAGGTGTTATAGACTAGAGAGCAGGTGTTATAGACTAGACCAGGTGTTATAGACTAGACCAGGTGTTATAGACTAGACCAGGTGTTATAGACTAGTGTGGGTGTTATAGACTAGACCAGGTGTTATAGACTAGACCAGGTGTTATAGACTAGACCAGGTGTTATAGACTAGACCAGGTGTTATAGACTAGAGAGCAGGTGTTATAGACTAGAGTAGGTGTTATAGACTAGAGAGCAGGTGTTATAGACTACAGTAGGTGTTATAGACTAGAGTAGGTGTTATAGACTAGTGTGGGTGTTATAGACTAGAGTCCAGGTGTTATAGACTAGAGTAGGTGTTATAGACTAGAGCAGGTGTTATAGACTAGAACAGGTGTTATAGACTAGACCAGGTGTTATAGACTAGACCAGGTGTTATAGACTAGAGTAGGTGTTAAAGACTAGAGAGTAGGTGTTATAGACTAGACCAGGTGTTATAGACTAGAGTAGGTGTTATAGACTAGACCAGGTGTTATAGACTAGAGTAGGTGTTATAGACCAGAGCAGGTGTTATAGACTAGAGCAAGTGTTATAGACTAGAGAGTAGGTGTTATAGACTAGACCAGGTGTTATAGACTAGACCAGGTGTTATAGACTAGAGTAGGTGTTATAGACTAGAGCAGGTGTTATAGACTAGAGAGCAGGTGTTATAGACTAGAGAGTAGGTGTTATAGACTAGACCAGGTGTTATAGACTAGAGTAGGTGTTATAGACTAGACCAGATGTTATAGACTAGAGTAGGTGTTATAGACTAGAGAGCAGGTGTTATAGACTAGAGAGCAGGTGTTATAGACTAGAGTAGGTGTTATAGACTAGAGAGTAGGTGTTATAGACTAGAGACCAGGTGTTATAGACTAGACCAGGTGTTATAGACTAGACCAGGTGTTATAGACTAGAGTAGGTGTTATAGACTAGAGCAAGTGTTATAGACTACAGTAGGTGTTATAGACTAGAGTAGGTGTTATAGACTAGTGTGGGTGTTATAGACTAGAGTCCAGGTGTTATAGACTAGAGTAGGTGTTATAGACTAGAGCAGGTGTTATAGACTAGAGCAGGTGTTATAGACTAGAGAGTAGGTGTTATAGACTAGAGTAGGTGTTATAGACTAGACCAGGTGGTATAGACTAGAGTAGGTGTTATAGACTAGACCAGGTGTTATAGACTAGTGTGGGTGTTATAGACTAGAGTCCAGGTGTTATAGACTAGAGTAGGTGTTATAGACTAGAGTAGGTGTTATAGACTAGAACAGGTGTTATAGACTAGTGTGGGTGTTATAGACTAGAGTCCAGGTGTTATAGACTAGAGAGCAGGTGTTATAGACTAGAGAGTAGTTGTTATAGACTAGAACAGGTGTTATAGACTAGACCAGGTGTTATAGACTAGACCAGGTGTTATAGACTAGAGTAGGTGTTAAAGACTAGAGAGTAGGTGTTATAGACTAGACCAGGTGTTATAGACTAGAGCAGGTGTTATAGACTAGAGTGCAGGTTTTATAGACTAGAACCTCAGAGCTGAACTCACAAGGCAATGCAATTGCTTCAGACCTCCACGTATTGTCCTTCTCATCGTCTCTACTCCTCTCCTCAACTCACCCAAATTAACCGGCATAAGGAGTCATGTCTCTGTGGTGAGATGAACAGTGGTGAGGGAGTAAGGAGGGAGGAAACATGTCTCTGTGGTGAGGTGAACACTGGTGATGGAGTAAAGATGGAGGAAACATGTCTCTGTGGTGAGGTGAACACTGGTGATGGAGTAAAGATGGAGGAAACATGTCTCTGTGGTGAGATGAACACTGGTGATGGAGTAAAGATGGAGGAAACATGTCTCTGTGGTGAGGTGAACAGTGGTGAGGAAGTAAGGATGTAGGAAACATGTCTCTGTGGTGAGATGAACAGTGGTGAGGAAGTAAGGATGGAGGAAACGTCTCTGTGGTGAGATGAACACTGGTGAGGGAGTAAGGAGGGAGGAAACATGTCTCTGTGGTGAGATAAACACTGGTGAAGGATGGAGGAAACATGTCTCTGTGGTGAGATGAACACTGGTGAGGGAGTAAGAGAAAAGGGAGGAGGATTTGGGAGGAGAAAGAGAGAGCAAGGGAGAGAAAGAGAGAGAGAGAGGGTAGGGGCCAAGTCGGACAGAGCACACTCCTCTCCCTCCCTCCATCCTGTCTCTACTGTGGTCGATGTTGTCTGGAGCGGTGTGGTCAGGTCAGCGGTGGTGTGTGTGTGTGTGGCGTCTAGTCTGGTCAGCAGTGTGGCAGAGCGAGCCAGTCTGAACGCGGTGTGTCGATCATCAGCTCTGGTCTAGGAGGTGTAGTCTGGGTCTTAGCCAGCCCCCCCCGCCACAGCTTGCTCAGGACATTGAGGGACAGCACCATGTCAGCTGATTGCTGTGTCACGAAGCTGCCGCTGCCTGCCTTCCACAGTTTGCAACTGGCAGAGAGGGAGAGAGCTCTGTGTGCTACAAACTACAGTTTCCCAGTCGCAGTGCGCCAAGCCAGACAGACGCTGGGAGGAAGAGAGGAAGAAACACAGCTGAAAAATGATTTTTTGGGGGAAAGGGGGAGAAAAAGCCAAAGTGAAGCGACTCTCGTAAATCCAAAATGTTATTTTACTCAGTCGTCTTCCCTTCGTGTTCCTGGGAGGACATACCCGATGTGTCGTCTTCCCTTCGTGTTCCTGGGAGGACATACCCGATGTGTCGTCTTCCCTTCGTGTTCCTGGGAGGACATACCCGATGTGTCGTCTTCCCTTCGTGTTCCTGGGAGGACATACCCGATGTGTCGACTTCCCTTCGTGTACCTGGGAGGACATACCCTGTGCGACTGCAAGAAGGAATATTCGAACCAGAGAGAGAAAGAGAGAGAGAAAAGTACAAATAAACGTGGATCTATATTCTGGGTTGGAAGAGAGAGAATGTGGCATTTGCCCACTGTTTTTTGACGGTGGACAGATGGTTGCCAAATCCATGGTGCCTTAAAGCAATAACACACAGTCCTACTGACAGGCGACGACCCCTCTGGCTGGATGGCACTTGTCTGCTTGTAGACAAAATAACCTTTCCTCTCCTCCTGTCTTCATCTCTCCTCCTCTTTCGTCGTTCAGGTGCCAATCAACTCGGGCCCGGTGTCCTGGCGTCCTATCCTCTCACTTCGGCTCTGGCTAGACCACCAGGGCACTGTTGCTACCACCCATCTGGCAAGTCCCTGCGACGATCACCATCACCGACCTTTTCAGATGAGCGAATGAATGGCGAGCGGAGACAGAGTGCAGCAGAGCCCCAGACTTGCTGACCTAAATCAATCCCCAGTCATGTCTGGGTGGAGAGAGAGGCAGGGCAGACAGGCTTGGAGAGAGAGAGAGAGAGAGTGAGAGGAGGAGAGAGAGAGATCAGTGCCTTGTCTTCACTTCACTTCCAGTCCAGAAACCAGCATCTACTGTAGCAGCCAACCAGCCATCGTGTGGAGAGTCCTGGGGATTGCAGCGCAGAGCGGCGAGACTTTCAGTCTGCAGCTTCTTAGTCAGCTAAGGACAGACAATACAGCATCCTTTTTGGTACCAACTGCTTTTTTCCCTTTTCACCATCTCTCTTTCTCCTGCTCTCTCTCTCTCTCTGTCTGTCTCTCTCTCTCTCTCTCTCTCTCTCTCTCTCTCTCTCTCCTCTCTCTCTCCTGCTCTCGCTCTCTCTCTCTCTCTCTCTCTCCTCTCTCTCTCCTGCTCTCGCTCTCTCTCTCTCTCTCTCTCTCTCTCTCTCTCTCTCTCTGCTCTCTCTCTCTCTCTCTCTCTCTCTCTCTCTCTCTCCTGCTCTCGCTCTCTCTCTCTCGTCTCTCTCTCTGTCTCTCTCTCTCTCTCTCCTCTCTCTCTCCTGCTCTCGCTCTCTCTCTCTCTCTCTCTATCCTGTCTCTCTCTGTCTCTTTCTCTCTCTCTCGCTCACTCTTTCTCCTGCTCTCGCTCTCTCTCTTTCGCTCTCTCTCTCTCCTGCTCTCTCTCCTGCTCTCTCTCCTGCTCTCTCTCTCGCTCTCTCTCGCTCTCTCACTCTCTCCTGCTCTCTCTCCTGCTCTCTCTCTCGCTCTCTCTCTCTCGCTCTCTCTCTCTCTCTCTCTCTCTCTCTCTCTCTCTCTCTCTCTCTCTCTCTCTCTCTCTCTCTCTCTCTCTCTCTCTCTCTCTCCTGCTCTCTCTCTCTCTTCGCTCTCTCTCTCTCCTGCTCTCTCTCTCTCTTTCGCTCTCTCGCTCTCCTGCTCTCTCTCTCGCTCTCTCCTGCTCTCTCTCGCTCGCTCTCTCCTGCTATCCTTCTCTTCTAGCAGTTATCAATCACTCTTCCTGTAACTGCATTTCTTAGCTGGTCTGCAGTGATCACTGGTCTAATCTGGCCATCACTGGGGAGGAGGGAAGAGAGGGACTAGCTAGATCTCCATCAGCCTCCCTGAGCAAGGCTGAGCCGCTGCTATGTGTACTGATCATGAAAAGCATGCAGTTACTAGCTGTGTAACTCTGATGATAGAGCTAAATGTGGAGTAATCACAAATGTGTAGTTCTGACAATGCTCTTCAAGAGGTGATGATATTAAAACCAAATAACCATCCCTTGAAAACAGCACGTAGATGTCAATGGTTTTAGTGTGTCTGATAGGCTGCTGCAGCGGTGTGGTGCTATGTGGGATGTGGCTAAGGAAGGGAAGCAGCAGCTGGTTGGCTGGCTGGCTATGTGGGATGTGGCTAAGGAAGGGAAGCAGCAGCTGATTTGGTGGCTGGCTATGTGGGATGTGGCTAAGGAAGGGAAGCAGCAGTTGGTTGGCTGGCTATGTGGGTGTGGCTAAGGAAGGGTAGCAGCAGATGGTTGGCTGGCTGGCTATGTGGGTGTGGCTAAGGAAGGGAAGCAGCAGCTGGTTGGCTGGCTGGCTATGTGGGTGTGGCTAAGGAAGGGAAGCAGCAGCTGGTTGGCTGGCTGGCTATGTGGGATGTGGCTAAGGAAGGGAAGCAGCAGCTGGTTGGCTGGCTGGCTGGCTATGTGGGTGTGGCTAAGGAAGGGAAGCAGCAGTTGGTTGGCTGGCTGGCTATGTGGGTGTGGCTAAGGAAGGGAAGCAGCAGCTGGCTGGCTGGCTGGCAATGTGGGTGTGGCTAAGGAAGGGAAGCAGCAGCTGGTTGGCTGGCTGGCTGGCTGGCTATGTGGGTGTGGCTAAGAAAGGGAAGCAGCAGCTGGTTGGCTGGCTGGCTATGTGGGATGTGGCTAAGGCAGGGAAGCAGCAGCTGGCTGGCTATGTGGGATGTGGCTAAGAAAGGGAAGCAGCAGCTGGCTGGCTGGCTGGCTATGTGGGTGTGGCTAAGGCAGGGAAGCAGCAGCTGGCTGGCTGGCTGGCTGGCTATGTGGGTGTGGCTAAGGAAGGGAAGCAGCTGCTGGTTGGCTGGCTGGCTATGTGGGTGTGGTTAAGGAAGGGAAGCAGCTGCTGGTTGGCTGGCTGGCTATGTGGGTGTAGCTAAGGAAGGGAAGCAGCAGCTGGCTGGCTGGCTGGCTATGTGGGTGTGGCTAAGGAAGGGAAGCAGCTGCTGGTTGGCTGGCTGGCTATGTGGGTGTGGCTAAGGAAGGGAAGCAGCTGCTGGTTGGCTGGCTGGCTATGTGGGTGTAGCTAAGGAAGGGAAGCAGCAGCTGGCTGGCTATGTGGGTGTGGCTAAGGAAGGGAAGCAGCTGCTGGTTGGCTGGCTGGCTATGTGGGTGTGGCTAAGGAAGGGAAGCAGCAGCTGACAACAAAGGAAAAGAGCTACAAATCTCACCTCTTCATCCCCTTCCCTCTCCTCCCTCCCCTCACCTCTTCATCCCCTTCCCTCTCCTCCCTCCCCTCACCTCTTCATCCCCTTCCCTCTCCTCCCTCCCCTCACCTCTTCATCCCCTTCCCTCTCCTCCCTCCCCTCACCTCTTCATCCCCTTCCCTCTCCTCCCTCCCCTCACCTCTTCATCCCCTTCCCTCTCCTCCCTCCCCTCACCTCTTCATCCCCTTCCCTCTCCTCCCTCCCCTCACCACTTAATCCCCTGGAGTATGACAATAGCATCGGCTTCTCTCCTCCTCTACCCTCTCCTCCCTGCCTCCCTCGCTCTCTCCTCCTGTTTCTAGGGTTGTGCCAGCGGCAGGCAGTCAGGGTGGCTAGAGACATGCATACTCAGGCTCTCTGTCTCTCGTGTCTTGTTAATGTTATTTTCCCCTCATCTCTCTCTCTCTCTCTCTTTCCCTCCCCTCTCTCTCTCCCCTCTCTCTCTCTCAGGCTGGGCTGTGAAGCTGATGGTTGATATCCAGAGAGAACCAACGCCTTTCTCTTGCTGACAATTTCAAACACTTTGGTCTGATAGAGCCGAGCAGCGACCCAGTTGGAGGAATCAAAATGACATGCATAATGGAGCGAGACATCGGAGCCAACTGTCAGGAAAAATCAGGCTTTGGGAGATTAAATCATTCATGCTATGAAATTACACTTTCATATTATCTCTACCTACCCCACATAATATCTCCACCTACCCCTCATATTATCTCTACCTACCCCTCATATTATCTCCACCTACCCCTCATATTATCTCCAACTACCCCTCATATTATCTCCACCTACCCCTCATAATATCTCCACCTACCCCTCATATTATCTCTACCTACCCCTCATATTATCTCTACCTACCCCTCATATTATCTCCACCTACCCCTCATATTATCTCTAACTACCCCTCATATTATCTCTACCTACCCCTCATATTATCTCTACCTACCCCTCATATTATCTCCACCTACCTCTCATATTATCTCCACCTACCTCTCATATTATCTCCACCTACCTCTCATATTATCTCCACTTACCCCTCATATTTTCCGGGTATAAGTAATGACATTAGTGAATGGTACCTGTATTGTACAATTATCCTCCTCCCATCTCCTCTCATATATGGGGCGGCAGGTAGCCTAGTGGTTAGAGCCAGGTAGCCTAGTGGTTAGAGCAGGTAGCCTAGTGGTTAGATCCAGATAGCCTAGTGGTTAGAGCAGGTAGCCTAGTGGTTAGAGCAGGTAGCCTAGTGGTTAGAGCAGGTAGCCTAGTGGTTAGAGCAGGTAGCCTAGTGGTTAGAGACATGTAGCCTAGTGGTTAGAGCAGGTAGCCTAGTGGTTAGAGCAGGTAGCCTAGTGGTTAGAGCAGGTAGCCTAGTGGTTAGAGCAGGTAGCCTAGTGGTTAGAGTGTTGGACTAGTATCTGAAAGGTTGCAAGATCTAATCCCCAAGCTGACAAGGTAAAAATCTGTCGTTGTACCTCTGAACACGGCAGTTAACCCACTGTTCCTAGACCGTCATTGTAAATAAGAATTTGTTCTTAACTCACTTGCCTAATAAAATAAAGGTAAAAAATAAAATCTCCCTCCATCTTTAAATGAGCGTTGCTATGTTCCCATCACATTCTCATTGGTTTAGAAGGGAAACAAACTGGCTTTGTGTGTGTGTGTGTGTGTGTGTGTGTGTGTGTGTGCGCGCGTCTTTAAATTAGCGTTGCTATGTTCCCATCACATTCTCATTGGTTTGATCGATGTCTTTCTTTTTATACTGGAATTCCTCTCCATAATTGATAGCTTGTTTACATCCCTTTCTCACTCTCCAGGGCCTGTAGTAGGAGTGCTGGTCTAGGATCAGTTTATCCCTTTCTCACTCTCCAGGGCCTGTAGTAGGAGTGCTGGTCTAGGATCAGTTTATCCCTTTCTCACTCTCCAGGGCCTGTAGGAGGAGTGCTGGTCTAGGATCAGTTTATCCCTCTCTCACTCTCCAGGGCCTGTAGGAGGAGTGCTGGTCTAGGATCAGTTTATCCCTTTCTCACTCTCCAGGGCCTGTAGGAGTGCTGGTGCCTCTCTCACTCTCCAGGGCCTGTAGTAGGAGTGCTGGTCTAGGATCAGTTTATCCCTTTCTCACTCTCCAGGGCCTGTAGTAGGAGTGCTGGTCTAGGATCAGTTTATCCCTCTCTCACTCTCCAGGGCCTGTAGGAGGAGTGCTGGTGCCTCTCTCACTCTCCAGGGCCTGTAGGAGGAGTGCTGGTCTAGGATCAGTTTTATCCTTTTAGATCACAACGAATCTGATTATTATGGACAGGGAGGAACTGATCCCAGATCAGCAGTCCTACTCTGAAACGCTTGATAAATACAGGCCCAGCAGAGGTTAACTTCATTGTACTGATTGTTATGAATGTTCAGCATGTACGTACGAGCTACCTCAGTACCCGCTGGCTTAAAACTGGAATCCTTAGTTGCTACATCTATTTTTGGGGATTTATAAATGACTGATATACAGTATTTATATCATTCTTGAATAATATAACTTGTAAAAGCCTTATGAGCTTAGTTCAACTGTTGTTCCCCATCAGAACCCAAAATACAAGCTTGTTTTAACTCTAATGGTTGTAAACAATGTAAATGTAAAAAATAAAAAAACTGTACAGTGTCAAAACATGGTTAAAACTGTAATGTTGATATCATGGGTGGTCAGTCCTGGCATCCAAAGCTCTGTCTAGAAATTTGAGAGTGGTTGCATTTCTTTTTACAGAAACAGAGATTAGGTTTAATTTTCATGTCAAGGCTTCTTATGTAAATGCTCCCTATTTAACAACAGCACATGTGCTGTTTATACAAATCAATCAATAGATTGTGTTTCAAACTAAATAAAGATCACATGGGATATGAAAATGTGTTATGACATATTAAAACGGATATATAGGTTTCTAATTCAGAAGAGAGATTCACCACGTTACATTTTATAACATCTAGGAATTTAGTTATCATTATAATACACTAGACCCACCTAGCTGTGTGTTGTTAATCTGGGTTGTGATCATTATAATACACTAGACCCACCTAGCTGTGTGTTGTTAATCTGGGTTGTGATCATTATAATACACTAGACCCACCTAGCTGTGTGTTGTTAATCTGGGTTGTGATCATTATAATACACTAGACCCACCTAGCTGTGTGTTGTTAATCTGGGTTGTGATCATTATAATACACTAGACCCACCTAGCTGTGTGTTGTTAATCTGGGTTGTGATCATTATAATACACTAGACCCACCTAGCTGTGTGTTGTTAATCTGGGTTGTGATCATTATAATACACTAGACCCACCTAGCTGTGTGTTGTTAATCTGGGTTGTGATCATTATAATATACTAGACCCTCCTAGCTGTGTGTTGTTAATCTGGGTTGTGATCATTATAATATACTAGACCCACCTAGCTGTGTGTTGTTAATCTGGGTTGTGATCATTATAATACACTAGACCCACCTAGCTGTGTGTTGTTAATCTGGGTTGTGATCATTATAATACACTAGACCCACCTAGCTGTGTGTTGTTAATCTGGGTTGTGATCATTATAATACACTAGACCCACCTAGCTGTGTGTTGTTAATCTGGGTTGTGATCATTATAATACCCTAGACCCTCCTAGCTGTGTGTTGTTAATCTGGGTTATGTTAATCTGGGTTGTGATCATTATAATACACTAGACCCTCCTAGCTGTGTGTTGTTAATCTGGGTTGTGATCATTATAATACTCTAGACCCACCTAGCTGTGTGTTGTTAATCTGGGTTGTGATCATTATAATACACTAGACCCACCTAGCTGTGTGTTGTTAATCTGGGTTGTGATCATTATAATACTCTAGACCCACCTAGCTGTGTGTTGTTAATCTTGGTTTGTGATCATTATAATACACTAGACCCACCTAGCTGTGTGTTGTTAATCTGGGTTGTGATCATTATAATACACTAGACCCACCTAGCTGTGTGTTGTTAATCTGGGTTGTGATCATTATAATATACTAGACCCTCCTAGCTGTGTGTTGTTAATCTGGGTTGTGATCATTATAATATACTAGACCCACCTAGCTGTGTGTTGTTAATCTGGGTTGTGATCATTATAATACACTAGACCCTCCTAGCTGTGTGTTGTTAATCTGGGTTGTGATCATTATAATACTCTAGACCCACCTAGCTGTGTGTTGTTAATCTGGGTTGTGATCATTATAATACACTAGACCCACCTAGCTGTGTGTTGTTAATCTGGGTTGTGATCATTATAATACACTAGACCCACCTAGCTGTGTGTTGTTAATCTGGGTTTGTGATCATTATAATACACTAGACCCACCTAGCTGTGTGTTGTTAATCTGGGTTGTGATCATTATAATACACTAGACCCACCTAGCTGTGTGTTGTTAATCTGGGTTGTGATCATTATAATATACTAGACCCACCTAGCTGTGTGTTGTTAATCTGGGTTGTGATCATTATAATACACTAGACCCACCTAGCTGTGTGTTGTTAATCTGGGTTGTGATCATTATAATACACTAGACCCACCTAGCTGTGTGTTGTTAATCTGGGTTGTGATCATTATAATACACTAGACCCACCTAGCTGTGTGTTGTTAATCTGGGTTGTGATCATTATAATACACTAGACCCACCTAGCTGTGTGTTGTTAATCTGGGTTGTGATCATTATAATACACTAGACCCACCTAGCTGTGTGTTGTTAATCTGGGTTGTGATCATTATAATACACTAGACCCACCTAGCTGTGTGTTGTTAATCTGGGTTGTGATCATTATAATACTCTAGACCCACCTAGCTGTGTGTTGTTAATCTGGGTTGTGATCATTATAATACACTAGACCCACCTAGCTGTGTGTTGTTAATCTGGGTTGTGATCATTATAATACACTAGACCCACCTAGCTGTGTGTTGTTAATCTGGGTTGTGATCATTATAATACACTAGACCCACCTAGCTGTGTGTTGTTAATCTGGGTTGTGATCATTATAATACACTAGACCCACCTAGCTGTGTGTTGTTAATCTGGGTTGTGATCATTATAATACACTAGACCCACCTAGCTGTGTGTTGTTAATCTGGGTTGTGATCATTATAATACACTAGACCCACCTAGCTGTGTGTTGTTAATCTGGGTTGTGATCATTATAATACACTAGACCCACCTAGCTGTGTGTTGTTAATCTGGGTTGTGATCATTATAATACACTAGACCCACCTAGCTGTGTGTTGTTAATCTGGGTTGTGATCATTATAATACCTAGACCCACAGCTGTGTGTTGTTAATCTGGGTTATTGTGATCATTATAATACACTAGACCCTCCTAGCTGTGTGTTGTTAATCTGGGTTGTGATCATTATAATACTCTAGACCCACCTAGCTGTGTGTTGTTAATCTGGGTTGTGATCATTATAATACTCTAGACCCACCTAGCTGTGTGTTGTTAATCTGGGTTGTGATCATTATAATACTCTAGACCCACCTAGCTGTGTGTTGTTAATCTGGGTTGTGATCATTATAATAAACTAGACCCACCTAGCTGTGTGTTGTTAATCTGGGTTGTGATCATTATAATACACTAGACCCACCTAGCTGTGTGTTGTTAATCTGGGTTGTGATCATTATAATACACTAGACCCACCTAGCTGTGTGTTGTTAATCTGGGTTGTGATCATTATAATACTCTAGACCCTCCTAGCTGTGTGTTGTTAATCTGGGTTGTGATCATTATAATACACTAGACCCACCTAGCTGTGTGTTGTTAATCTGGGTTGTCATCATTATAATACACTAGACCCACCTAGCTGTGTGTTGTTAATCTGGGTTGTGATCATTATAATACACTAGACCCACCTAGCTGTGTGTTGTTAATCTGGGTTGTGATCGTTATAATACACTAGACCCACCTAGCTGTGTGTTGTTAATCTGGGTTGTGATCATTATAATACACTAGACCCACCTAGCTGTGTGTTGTTAATCTGGGTTGTGATCATTATAATACACTAGACCCACCTAGCTGTGTGTTGTTAATCTGGGTTGTGATCATTATAATACACTAGACCCTCCTAGCTGTGTGTTGTTAATCTGGGTTGTGATCATTATAATACTCTAGACCCTCCACAGTCATTACATCCTGTGTTTGTTGTTATTGAACCTGACTGGGTTTCAGAAGGGAAACACACCCTAGTCTATTCTGATATGTGTGTGTGCGTGTGTCTCAGAAGCAAAACAAACCTTGTGCGTCACTCTTTCTTCTAATGTTACTGAACTCAACAACTGGGTCATTCTGACCAGACTCACAGGAAAAACCAGCACCACTGATTTCACTAACACAGACTCTTTTTTGTTCAGTGTACAGACACACACACACACACACACACACACACACACACACACACACACACACACACACACACACACACACACACACACACACACACACACACACACACACACACACACACACACACACAGCCCTGAGAGAGACAACACACAGCCCTGAGAGAGACAACACAGCCCTGAGAGAGACAACACACAGCCCTGAGAGAGACAACACACAGCCCTGAGAGAGACAACACACAGCCCTGAGAGAGACAACACACAGCCCTGAGAGAGACAACACACAGCCCTGAGAGAGACAACACAGCCCTGAGAGAGACAACACAGCCCTGAGAGAGACAACACAGCCCTGAGAGAGACAACACAGCCCTGAGAGAGACAACACACAGCCCTGAGAGAGACAACACAGCCCTGAGAGAGACAACACACAGCCCTGAGAGAGACAACACAGCCCTGAGAGAGACAACACACAGCCCTGAGAGAGACAACACACAGCCCTGAGAGAGACAACACACAGCCCTGAGAGAGACAACACACAGCCCTGAGAGAGACAACACACAGCCCTGAGAGAGACAACACACAGCCCTGAGAGAGACAACACAGCCCTGAGAGAGACAACACAGCCCTGAGAGAGACAACACACAGCCCTGAGAGAGACAACACAGCCCTGAGAGAGACAACACACAGCCCTGAGAGAGACAACACACAGCCCTGAGAGAGACAACACACAGCCCTGAGAGAGACAACACACAGCCCTGAGAGAGACAACACAGCTTGTTTGTCAGATAAAGTTCTGTTGATTGGATCCCTGAGTCTTCTCAGATGTGTTGTCATGTTTTTGTACTTACCGTCCAAGGCACTGCTGTAGTACCTAGATAACTGCCACAGTGGAGGCCTGAAGTAGCAGACATTTCATTTAATACATCATTTATTGCTAATCAACAGTGGTTGATGGGAATGTGTATTAGTGCCATCGGAGTTACAGAACAACCATCAGTTTAACATCTCTATTAGATGATTTTATTACATGTTTAAACTGGCAGCTAAAAGCTTCATTGCAGTATATAGTGTGCAAGACAGTAGAGTATAGTACAACAAGGAACACAGTCACAACAGTAGAGTATAGTACAACAAGGAACACAGCCACAACAGTATAGACCAACAAGGAACACAGCCACAACAGTATAGTACAACAAGGAATACAGCCACAACAGTATAGTACAACAAGGAACACAGCCACAACAGTATAGACCAACAAGGAACACAGCCACAACAGTATAGTACAACAAGGAACACAGCCACAACAGTATAGTACAACAAGGAATACAGCCACAACAGTAGAGTACAACAAGGAACACAGCCACAACAGTAGAGTACAACAAGGAACACAGTCACAACATTAGAGTATCAACAAGCAACACAGCCACAACAGCTATAGTACAACAAGGAACACAGCCACAACAGTAGAGTATAGCACAACAAGGATCACAGTCATAACAGCAGAGTATAGTACAACAAGGAATACAGCCACAACAGTAGAGTACAACAGGAATACAGCTACAACAGTATAGTACAACAAGGAACACAGTCACAACAGTAGAGTATAGTACAACAAGGAACACAGCCACAACAGTATAGTACAACAAGGAACACAGCCACAACAGTATAGTACAACAAGGAACACAGTCACAACAGTAGAGTATAGTACAACAAGGAACACAGTCACAACAGCAGAGTATAGTACAACAAGGAACACAGCCACAACAGTATAGTACAACAAGGAACACAGCCACAACATTAGAGTATAGTACAACAAGGGAACACAGTCACAACAGTAGAGTTACAACAAGGAATACAGCCACAACAGTAGAGTTACAACAAGGAACACAGCCACAACAGTATAGTATAGTACAACAAGGAATACAGTCACAACATTAGAGTACAACAAGCAACACAGCCACAACAGTATAGTACAACAAGGAATACAGCCACAACAGTAGAGTACAACAAGGAATACAGCCACAACAGTATAGTACAACAAGGAACACAGCCACAACATTAGAGTACAACAAGGAATACAGCCACAACAGTATAGTACAACAAGGAATACAGTCACAACAGTATAGTACAACAAGGAATACTGCCACAACAGTATAGTACAACAAGGAATACAGCCACAACAGTAGAGTACAACAAGGAACACAGCCACAACATTAGAGTATAGTACAACAAGGAACACAGTCACAACATTAGAGTATAGTACAACAAGGAACACAGTCACAACAGTAGAGTTACAACAAGGAACACAGCCACAACAGTAGAGTTACAACAAGGAACACAGCCACAACAGTATAGTACAACAAGGAATACAGCCACAACAGTATGGTACAACAAGGAATACAGCCACGACAGTATAGTACAACAAGGAATACAGCCACCACAGTAGAGTATAGTACAACAAGGAATACAGCCACAACAGTATAGTACAACAAGGAATACAGCCACAACAGTATAGTACAACAAGGAATACAGCCACAACAGCATAGTACAACAAGGAATACAGTCACAACAGTAGAGTACAACAAGGAACACAGCCACAACAGTATAGTACAACAAGGAATACAGCCACAACAGTAGAATACAACAAGGAACACAGCCACAACAGTAGAGTACAACAAGGAACACAGCCACAACAGTAGAGTATTGTACAACAAGGAACACAGCCACAACAGTATAGTATAGCACAACAAGGAATACAGCCACAACAGTAAAGTACAACAAGGAACACAGCCACAACAGTAGAGTATTGTACAACAAGGAACACAGCCACAACAGTAGAGTATAGTACAACAAGGAACACAGCCACAACAGTAGAGTATAGTACAACAAGGAATACAGTCACAACAGTAGAGTATAGTACAACAAGGAACACAGCCACAACAGTATAGTACAAACAAGGAACACAGCCACAACAGTATAGTACAACAAGGAATACAGCCACAACAGTAGAGTACAACAAGGAACACAGCCACAACCCTGCCTGTAAGGACATATAAAGTGAAGTGTCTTGGGTATCTTATATGACTCAAGTTACACAATGTGGTAAGTTGAGCAATCATCCCCTTCTGTGTGTGTGTGTGTGTGTGTGTGTGTGTGTGTGTGTGTGTGTGTGTGTGTGTGTGTGTGTGTGTGTGTGTGTCTCTCAGATCGTTCACAGCTTTGTGGAAGTTACCGGTGGTGCTGATGTTTAGGCCGAGGTATGTATAGTTTTTGTGTGCTCTAGGGCAACGGTGTCTAGATGGAATTTGTATTTGTGGTCCTGGCGACTGGACCTTTTTTGGAACACCATTATTTTGGTCTTACTGAGATTTACTGTCAAGGGACCAGGTCTGACAGAATCTGTGCAGAAGATCTAGGTGCTGCTGTAGGCCCTCCTTGGTTGGTGACAGAAGCACCAGATCATTAACAAACAGTAGACATTTGACTTCAGATTCTAGTAGGGGTGAGGCTGGGTGCTGCAGACTGTTCTAGTGCCCTCGCCAATTCATTGATATATATGTTGAAGAGGGTGGGGCTTAAGCTGCATCCCTGTCTCACCCCACGGCCTTGTGGGAAGAAATGTGTGTTTTTTGCCTATTTTTTATTTTTTTTTGCCTATTTTAATTTGACATTTGCTCAGTACATTGTTTTCGCTGAGGAAATGTACAAGTCTGCTGTTAATGATAATGCAGAGGATTTTCCCAAAGTTGCTGTTGACGCATATCCCACGGTAGTTATTGGGGTCAAATTTGTCTCCGCTTTTGTGGATTGGGGTGATCAGTCCTTTGTTTCAAATATTGGGGAAGATGCCAGAGCTAAGGATATTGTTAAAGAGTTTAAGTATAGCCAATTGAAATTTCTTGTCTGTATATTTTAGCATTATATTGAGGATACCATCAACACCACAGGCCTTTTGGTTTTTTATGTTGTCCTGTAGTTCATTCAAGGTAATTGGAGAATCCAGTGGGTTCTGGTAGTCTTTAATAGTTGATTCTAAGATTTGTATTTGATCCTGTATATGTTTTTGCTGTTTGTTCTTTGTTATAGAGCCAAAAAGATTGGAGAAGGGGTTTACCCATACATCTCCATTTTGGATAGATAACTCTTTGTGTTGTTGTTTGTTTAGTGTTTTCCAATTTTCCCAGAAGTGGTTAGCCTCTTAAGGATCCGCCCCTTTTTAAAAATTTTCGCCTAAAATGACATACCCAAATCTAACTGCCTGTAGCTCATGCCCTGAAGTAAGGATACGCATATTCTTGGTACCATTTGAAAGGAAACACTTTCAAGTTTATGGAAATGTGAAATTAATGTAGTAGAAAATAACACAATAGATTTGGTTAAAGATAATACAAAGACAAAAAAAACATTATTTTGTATTTTTTTGTACCATCATCTTAGAAATGCAAGAGAAAGGCCATAATGTATTATTCCAGCCCAGTTGCAATTTAGATTTTGGCCACTAGATGGCATTAGTGTATGTGCAAAGTTTTAGACTGATCCAATGAACCATTGCATTTCTGTAAAAAAAAATGGTATCAGGTATGCCCACATGTGCCTAATTTGTTTATTAACAAACACAAACAAACCCCACAGAGCCCCAGGACAGGAACACAATTAGACACAACAGGTATCAGGTATGCCACAAAAATCATAAAAAAACTAAAAGATAATTACTTGACTCATTGGAAAGATTTCACAAAAAAACTGAGCAAACTAGAATGCTATTTGGCCCTAAACAGAGAGTACACAGTGGCAGAATACATGACCACTGTGACTGACCCAAACTTAAGGAACGCTTTGACTATGTACAGACTCAGTGAGCATAGCCTTGCTATTGAGAAAGGCTGCCTGGCTCTCAAGAAAAGACAGGCTATGTGCACACTGCCCACAAAATGAGATGGAAACTGAGCTGCACTTCCTAACCTCCTGCCAAATGTATGACCATATTAGAGACACATATTTCCCTCAGATTACACAGATCCACAAATAACTCGAAAACAAACCCAATTTTGATAAACTCACAAATCTACTGGGTGAAATACCACTGTGTTCCATCACAGCAGCAATAAGTGTGACCTGTTTCCACAAGAAAAGGGCAACCAGTGAAGAACAAACACCATTGTAAATACAACCCATATTTATGTTTATTTATTTTCCCCTTTGTACTTTAACCATTTGCACATCGTTACAACACTGTATATAGACATAATATGACATTTTGAATGTCTTTATTCTTTTGGAACTTCTGTGAGTGTAATATTTACTGTTCCTTTTTATTGTTTATTTCACTTTTGTATATTATCTACCTCACTTCCTTTGGCAATGTTAACATATGATTCCCATGCCAATAAAGCCCCTTGAATTGAACTGAATTTAATTGAGAGAGAGAAGAGAGTGATGGTGTGAGAGAGAGGAGGGAGCAAGATAAAGAGAGCTGGAGAGAGAGGCAGGCGGGAAGCAAGTAGTGGGGCATGGTGGTAACAGATCTCTCAGGGGTTGTTGGGAAGAGAGTCTAAGGGTGACTCCCAATGGGAATGGGGTGCCATTTAGGACGCATAGAGTCTATGCTAAGCCCTGCTATTCGAGCTCCCCTCCACTCTGAGTCGGCCTCCCATGTAGCTTATTGATGTATACCTGAAAGAGGGGATGAGAGCCTAGGGGGCTGGGATATACCTGAGCTGGGACTGGGGGTCTAGGATATACCTGAGCTGGGACGGGGGGGACTAAGGGGCGGCTGGGATATACCTGTGCTGGGACTGGGGGTCTAGGATATACCTGAGCTGGGACTGAGAGCCTAGGGGGCTGGGATATACCTGAGCTGGGACTGAGAGCCTTGGGGGCTGGGATATACCTGAGCTGGGACTGAGAGCCTTGGGGCTGGGATATACCTGAGCGGGGACTGAGAGTCTAGGGGGCTGGGGGGCTGGGATATACCTGAGCTGAGACTGAGAGTCTAGGGGCTGGGGGGCTGGGATATACCTGAGCTGGGACTGAGAGTCTAGGGGCTGGGATATACCTGAGCTGGGACTGAGAGTCTCGGGGCTGGGGGACTGGGATATACCTGAGCTGGGACTGAGAGTCTAGGGGCTGGGGGGCTGGGATATACCTGAGCTGGGACTGAGAGTCTAGGGGGCTGGGATATACCTGAGCTGGGACTGAGAGTCTAGGGGCTGGGATATACCTGAGCTGGGACTGAGAGTCTAGGGGCTGGGGGACTGGGATATACCTGAGCTGGGACTGAGAGCCTAGGGGCTGGGGGCTGGGATATACCTGAGCTGGGACTGAGAGTCTAGGGGCTGGGGGGCTGGGATATACCTGAGCTGGGACTGAGAGTCTAGGGGCTGGGGGGCTGGGATATACCTGAGCTGGGACTGAGAGTCTAGGGGCTGGGGGGCTGGGATATACCTGAGCTGGGACTGAGAGTCTAGGGGCTGGGGGTCTAGGATATACCTGAGCTGGGACTGAGAGCCTAGGGGCTGGGATATACCTGAGCTGGGACTGAGAGCCTTGGGGGCTGGGGGGCTGGGATATACCTGAGCTGGGGCTGAGAGCCTAGGGGCTGGGATATACCTGAGCTGGGACTGAGAGCCTTGGGGGCTGGGATATACCTGAGCTGGGACTGAGAGAGGCAAGAGAGGGAGATAGAGAGAGAGAGAGAGAGCCTCCACATCGTTATCATTAGCAGACTTCTCAGAGGCTTGGGCCACTTTCATCATGCAGCAATGAGAGCAGAGGCTAGCTGACTCTTCTTTTGCACTGTGTGTCTGGTGCATGTGGTGTGTGTCTGTGTGTGTGTCTGTGTGTGTGGTGTGTGTGTGTGGTGTGTGTGTGTGGTGTGTGTGTGTGGTGTGTGTGTGTGGTGTGTGTCGGTGTGTCTGCGTGTGAACGTGTTTAACTATACTTATGGGAACCAGAAGTCCCCACAACAATAGTAAACAAAATAAAACACCAACTGGGGACATTTTGTTAGTGTCATCAAGGCAAAGGGTGGCTACTTTGAAGAATCGCAAATATAAAATATATTTTGATTTGTTTAAAAAAGAATTGGTTACTACATGATTCCATATGTGTTATTTCATTGTTTTGATGTCTGCACTATTATTCTACAATGTAGAAAGTAGTAAAAATAAAGAAAAACCCTTCAATGAGCAGGTGTGTCCAAACTTTTGACTTGTACTGTACGTAGTGGTGCCTATTCCCACCCCTACCTCTTCCTACCTCCTGACTTGCGTCCAACCCTCTTCATTGGCCTCCTCCTTTCTTCCAGTACCTTCATAACAATCCTTCAGGTTATCCAGCATGACTTGGTAAAGCTCCATAGAGGAAAGGACTTCCATCAGAAGAGAATCCGGGTTCACCCCCCGTCTCAGTTGGTCCACAAGCTGGTGCACCAGAGTGCCCCTGTACAGCCTAGACTCCAACAGGGAAACAACAGATGGTTGAATTAGCTGTCTTGCTGCTGGGCTAGAATAACATGTACAGTAATTGATTTAGGTTGATTCAGGAAGTGACACCTTACCAGGCACACTGAGGCTCAGTTAGAGGGAAGCACAGCAGTTGGTTCAGGTTAAGGCCCTCCCTCAGGCAGCACTGCCATTGGCTATAGGCGTGGGCCACACCCAGGTTTAAATCAGCTCCTACAGGATTCTGAGTCAGCTCTCTCAGCCTCTCCAACACGGGTCCCTCGGCCTCCACTATGAACCCAGATACACAAAAAGGGGAGGAGTCATTGGCTGCACTTCACACAATTCAATATTTATGAATTATACATTGTGTGAGTCTGTTTGTGTATTTTGGTTCATGCTCTGGTCCATACCTCCCTGGCACTTCCTCTCTCTGCAGAACTCTCCATAGACCAGTCCTAGTAGCAGGGCCTGCAGGAGAGGACGGTCTGGTTGGGGATGGGCGTGCCTCAGCCAGTAGTAGGTAACAGCCACAGGAAGTTCCAGATGAGGTGGGATACCATTCAAAGTGGACTGGGACACACCGAAGGGTTTCCAAAAACACCTCAAGCCGCACTGAATGTGGAGCCTAAGAAACAGAACAAGAGAATGATAATTAATTTCAGTATCAACAGCAGTACGTTCATAATATACTGTATATTAGAAACTGGGTGGTTCGTGCAGGAAACCACGGCTAAGGGCTGTATCCAGGCACTCCGCCTTGCGTCGTGCGTAAGAATAGCCTTTAGCCATGGTTATTGGCTGTATACCACACCCCCTCTGGCCTTCTTTCTTAACTATACAATACTGTATCATATGTATACATACCTTATCCAGCGTGTCTAGCTGCAGGTGTTGTGCAGCACTGGGCAGGATGGCTTTAACCATTCTGTATGTCAGCTCCGTGCCTTCCCTGTCATACTCTTTCACCTCTGAGACCTTTTGACTGCTCGGGTCCGCCTTCCTCCCATCGGTTCTGAGGTTCTTGCCTTTCCTGTCATGCTCCTTCACTGGGGAGCTCCCAAGCAGCAGCAGCCCATAGAGTACCTGCCGTATGAACTGAGAGGTGGTGTTCCCACTGACCAAGGCGTGATTTTCCACTTGAGCACTCTGCATCACCCTCTTATGCAGCAGCACGTTCACAATGCGGGAGGGAAGCTTACCCTTCATCAACAGCAGCAGGGTCCAATCTGGCAGGACCCTCAGAGGCGTTGGGAGACAGTCGAGGCCAGGCGCCACGTCATTGCTGAAGAACCCCTCCAGGTAACTGGGTAGAGTCTCTGGAATATCATAGTCTATCATGCCCCTAGAGACGACGTCAGCATTCTTGTCTCCAATAAGACTGGGCATTAACTCCAAGGCCTTCTTTTTCTCCTGGACGCTGGCCAGCCATTTCAGGATGCGTTCCAAGGTAGGAAATCTCTCTTCGGCTTGTCTTACTTTGCTTCCCACACGCGGCTTGTCTTCATTGTCCTCCCACGTGATGCCAAAATAGACATTGTCATTTCCTACCATAACAGCGAAGACTGGGAGGAGCTGTTTGTTGATGTTAAAGTGTTGGGAGAATCTTGTTGTGGTGTAGCGCTTGCACTTGATATATCGTTGACTCACAGACGTCTCCTGCCACTGAAAATGAGAGATGGGCAGACATCCTTCCACGATGTCAAAGATATAAAAGTCGCTGTCATCAGACAGCACTGGACATTTCCAATTTCGGAGCCAGGAGGGCTATTCCTTGGTCTGCCTCACAGATGCACTGTGTGAATGGCACATTTAGGCTGGAGAGGACCTGTTTGAAGACATATTTGACAAGGGCTGGTAGTACATCTCTTTCCAGATTATTTGATTCAGTCAAGGCTTTGGCATTCTTGATCTTTGATTCAGCTCGATTTTTGAGAGTTTTAAACTTTTTGTCGGTGTGGTCGGAGCCTCCATCTATAATCACATAAGGTTTAATGCCACAATCTCTCAGAGCCTTAAAGAACTTGCAGACCTGGTCCTCAAAATCATCATAATCCCCTCCATGCTTCTGATCCAAACGTGATTTAAAATAAAGAGAGTGGAACAGATTACTACCATCTACGACCAGCTTGCTATCACTGAATTTAAAATCTTCTAAAATGTTTCCATGATGATTTAATAATTTGGTTAAACCTGAGACACCCATGATGTTCTCCGTCTGGGATGTGCTGTCTTTCCAAGTGAAGAGTTTCAGTCACAGGACTATTTATAGCATTGTTACAATGGACTAGTTTCCATTTAGTTAAGTTTCTCTTTCCACACGTCATATCTCCCTCATGATCTCTTTATGGTCACTTCACCTGATGCTGACAGGTCTAGACTAGTTTATGGGATCAGTCTTATTGAAATTATTTCTTATCAGAAATAAAAACACTTGCCTCTCCAGTTGTCTAGTGACTATGCCATGATCAACAATTAAACCTACCAATGCCATGTATGAAAACAAAAACCTAACAGGCTAACGCCCTAGACGCAGGAATGTATTATGCAAACAGTGCTCATCACACGTGATCACTTAGGTATTGGCAGGTAACTGACTTACCTTGTTTAGTTTCCTGTTCCATTGTATTTGGAAACAGAACTTCCATAACTGATAAACTGCTGCATATTAATTGTATAAACTGGTTGGGTTGGATGGCAAAGGCCTGTATTTAGTTTAGGTTAGTGGTGGTGGTGGTGGTAATGTGGGCTACCGTGGTGGTGGTGGTGGTGGTGGGCTACCATGCTGGTGGTGGTGTGGGGTACCATGGTGGTGGTGGTGGTGGTGGTGGGCTACCATGCTGGTGGTGGTGTGGGGTACCATGGTGGTGGTGGTGGTGGTGGTGGGCTACCATGCTGGTGGTGGTGTGGGGTACCATAGTGGTGGTGGTGTGGAGTACCATGGTGGTGGTGGTGTGGAGTACCATGGTGGTGGTGGTGTGGGGTACCATGGTGGTGGTGGTGTGGGGTACCATGGTGGTGGTGGTGGTGGTGGTGGTGGTGGTGGTGTGGGCTACCGTGGTGGTGGTGGTGGTGTGGGGTACTGTGGTGGTTGTGGTGGTGGTGGTGGTGGTGGTGTGGTGGTGGTGGTGGTGGTGGTGGTGTGGGCTACTGTGGTGGCGGTGGTGGTGGTGGTGTGGGCTACCGTGGTGGTGGTGGTGGTGGTTGTGGTGGTGGTGGTGGTGGTGGTGGTGGTGGTGGTGGTTGTGGTGGTGGTGGTGGTGTGGGCTACTGTGGTGGCGGTGGTGGTGGTGGTGTGGGCTACCGTGGTGGTGGTGGTGGTGGTTGTGGTGGTGGTGGTGGTGGTGGTGGTGGTGGTGGTGGTGGTGGTGGTGGCGTGGGGTACCGTGGTGGTGGTGATGGTTGTGGTGGTGGTGGTGGTGGTGGTAGTAGTAGTGGTGGTTGTGGTGGTGGTGGTGGTGGTGTGGTGGTGGTGGTGGTGGTTGTGGTGGTGGTGGTGGTGGTGGTGGTGGTGGTGGTGGTGGTGGTGTGGGCTACTGTGGTGGTGGTGGTGGTGTGGGCTACCGTGGTGGTGGTGGTGTGGGCTACTGTGGTGGTGGTGGTGGTGTGGGCTACCGTGGTGGTGGTGGTGGTGGTGGTGGTGGTGGTGGTGGTGGTGGTTGTTTATCCACAGTGATATGGTAAACAAACACCAAACGAAGCGTTTGCCTTGTGTGTGGTGATGAAGCATTTACCGATGTTTAAATCACATTCTTTTTCCCCTTCTGAGAATGTATTGCTCTATGTGAAGAGTTGAAACTCAATGACAACAGAGGTCATTTACAATTGTAATGTACTAAGTGCAAGAAAGTCTTACCTTTTTCCTCTTTCCCCTCATGTCTACACTATATTTCTGATGGATTTGATGTTATTTTAATGGACAAAAAATGTGCTTTTCTTTCAAAAACAAGGACATTTCTAAGTGACCCCAAACGTTTATACGATAGACAAGCCTGAATCAGCAAAAAAACACTAGCCTATAACAATGGACAATTCTCAAAGTATAAACAGCATAGTATGTCTAAATGTAATTTTTCCACAACATTTCATCCCTTTGAGACTCAACCTAGTCTCAACCTAATAGAAAATGACTTCCAAGCATCTTCATCAAACAAGCTTTAATGTTGTAAATGACTATTGTAGCTGGAAATGGCTGATTTTTATGGAATATCTTCATAGACGTACAGAGGCCCATTATCAGTAACCATCACGTCTGTCTTCCAATGGCACATTGTCTTAGCTAATCCAAGTTTATCATTTTAAAAGGCTAATTGATCATTAGAAAACCCTTTTGCAATTATGTTACCACAGCTGAAAACTGTTGTCCTGATTAAAGAAGCAATAAAACTGGCCTTCTTTAGACTAGTTGAGTATTTGGAGCATCAGCATTTGTGGGTTCGATTACAGGCTCAAAATGGCCAGAAACAAAGAACTTTCTTCTGAAACTCGTCAGTCAATACTTGTTCTGAGAAATGAAGGCTATTCCATGCGAGAAATTGCCAAGAAACTAAAGATCTCGTAAAACGCTGTGTACTACTCCCTTCACAGGACAGCGCAAACTGGCTCTAACCAAAATAGAAAGAGGGTGGGAGGCCCCGGTGCACAACTGAGCAAGAGGCCAAGTATATTAGTGTCTTGTTTGAGAAACAGACGTCTCACAAGTCCTCAACTGGCAGCTTCATTAAATAGTACCCGCAAAACTCCAGTCTCAACATCGACAGTGAAGAGGAGACCCCGGGATGCTAGCCTTCTAGGCAGAGTTGCAAAGAAAAGCCATATCTCTGTCCAGTGTCTGTGTTCTTTTGCCCATCTTAATCTTTTCTTTTTATTGGCCAGTATGAGATATGTATTTTTTTCTTTGCAACTCTGCCTAGAAGGCTAACATCCCGGGGTAGCCTCTTCACTGCTGATGTTGAGATTGGTGTAGGCTACCATGGTGGTGGTGTTGTGGGCTACCGTGGTGGTGGTGGTGTGGGCTACCGTGGTGGTGGTGGTGTAGGATACCATGTTGTTGTTGGTGGTGGTTTTGGTGGTGGTGGTGTTAGTATGGGCTACCATGGTGGTGTTAGTGTGGGATACAGTGGTGGTGGTGGTGGTGTGGGCTACCATGGTGGTGGTGTTGGTGTAGGCTACCCTGGTTGTGGTGGTGGTGTGGGCTACGATGGGTGTGGGCTACCATGGTGGTGATAGTGGTGTTGGTGTGGGCTACCGTGGTGATGGTGTGGGCTGACGAGGTGATGGTGGTGGTGCTGTGGGATACCGTGGTGGTGGTGTGCCTGGTGGTGTGTGGGCTACCATGGTGGTGGTGGTGGTGTGGGCTACCGTGGTGGTGGTGGTGTGGGCTACTGTGGCGGTGGTGGTGTAGGATACCATGTTGTTGTTGGTAGTGGTGGCGGTGTTGGTGCGGGCTACCATGGTGGTGTGGTGTGGGCTACCATGGGGGTGGTGTTGGTACAGGCTACCTTGGTGGTGGTGGTGTGGGCTACCGTTGGGGTTCGTTGTGCAGGCGACCATGATGGTGGTGTTGTTGTGGGCTACCATGGTGTTGGCTACTATGGTTTTGGTGTGGGTTAACATGGTGGTGGTGTGGCCTACCATGATGGTGGTGGTGTGGGCTACCATGGTGGTGGTAGTGGTGTTGGTGTGGGCTACTGTTGGGGTTCGTTGTCAGAGTGACCATAGTGGTGGTGTTGTTGTGGGCTACCATGGTGTTGGTGTGGGCTACCATGGTGGTGGTGGTGTGGGCTACCGTGGTGGTGGTGGTGTGGGCTACCGTGGTGGTGGTGGTGTGGGCTACCGTGGTGGTGGTAGTGTGGGCTACCGTGATGGTGGTGGTGTTGGTGTGGGCTACCATGGTGGTGTTGGTGTGGGCTACCGTGGTGGTGTTGGTGTGGGTTACCGTAGTGGTGGTGGTAGGGCTAACGAGGTGAAGGAGTTGGTGGTTTTGGTGTGGGCTGCCATGGTGTGGTGGTGTTGGTGTGGGCTACCATGGTGGTGGTGGTGGTGGTGGTGGTGTTATGGGCTTCCATGGTGTTGGTATTGGTGTGGGCTACCATGGTGGTGAGGTTGAGGGCTACCATAGTGGTGGTGGTAGGGCTACCTAGGTGAAGGTGTTGGTGGTTTTGGTGTGGGCTGCCATGTTGTGGTGGTGTTGGTGTGGGCTACCATGGTGGTGGGGGTGGTGGTGTTGTGGGCTACCATGGTGGTGTGGGCTACCGTGGTGGTGCTGGTGTTGTTGTGGACTACCGTGGTAGTGTTGGTGGTGGTGTGGGCTACCGTGGTGGTGGTGTCGGCTACCATGGTGGTGGTGTGGGCTACCGTGGTGGTGGTGTTGTTGTTGTGGGCTACCGTGGTGGTGGTGGTGGTGGTGGTGTGGGCTACCGTGGTGGTGGTGTAGGCTACCATGGTAGTGGTCGTGTTGGTGTGGGCTACTATGAGCTACCATGGTGGTGGTATGGGCTACCATGGTGGTGGATCAGGCTACCCTTGTGGTGGTGTGGTCTACATTGGTGGTGATGGTGTGGGCTACCATGGTGGTGGTGTTGTGGGCTACCATGGTGGTGGTGGTGGTGATGGTGTGGGCTACCATGGTGGTCGTGGATCAGGCTACCCTTGTGGTGGTGTGGGCTACATTGGTGGTGATGGTGTTGGCTACCATGGTGGTGGTGCTTGTGGGCTACCATGGTGGTTGTGGTGTGGGCTACCGTGGTGGTGGTGGTGTGAGCTACCGAGGTGATGGTGTTGTTGGCTACCATTGTGGTGGTAGTTTGGGATACCGTTGTGGTGGTGGTGTTGGTGTGGGCTACTATTGTCACGGTTGTCGTCGGGAATGGAGGACCAAAACGCAGCAGGAATGTGGATGCTCATCTAAAATAAAGTGAACACCAAAATGACGAAGAACTCACGAACAACAAACAGTCTTGTAAGGCTCACACAAGCAAAACAAGAAACAATCTCCCACAAACACTACACCAAACAATTACCCATATATAGGAACTCCCAATCAGAGGCAACGAGAAAGCACCTGTCTCCAATTGAGCAGTCCAACCCCCATTAACCTAAACATAGAAATGTAAACTAACTAGACTAAACATAGAAATACATTAGCATAGAACAGTGCCCAAAAACCCCGTAATACATAAATCAAATACCCTTCTACAAAACCACCACCCCGAACCACATAAAACAAATACCCTCTGCCACGGTCCCGACCAAACTACCATAACAAATAACCTTTATACTGGTCAGGACGTGACAACTATGGTGGTGGTGGTGGTGTTGGTGTGGGTTCTTTGATGGTGGAGGTGATGGTGTGGGCTAACATGGTGGTGGTGTTGTTGTGGCTTCACTATGGTGGTGGTGGTGAGGGCTACCATTTTTGGTGGTGTGGGCTACCATGGTGGTGGTGAGTGGTGGTTAGGACTACAGTGGTGATGGTGTTGCGGCTAGCGTCGAGGTTGATGTGGGCTATGTGGTGTGACAGTTAATTCACAGGAGGGGAGATGGTGTAACGGTCAAAGGGTTAAAGTTTATTAACTTAAAATACAGGAGGACATGGAGTGAAGAGTTTCAGTCAGCATGACTATTTACAGCATCATTACAATGGATGGGTTTCTCTTTTGTTAAGTTTCCCTTTCTGAAAACCCTCAGCAGTACACACCCTAGAGGGAGGGAATGTATTATGCAAACAGTGCTCATCACACATGATCACTTAGGGCACTGGCAGGTAACTGACTTACCTTGTCTAGTTTAGGTGGTGTTGTTGGTTAGCCTTGTTGGTGGTACTGGTGTTGTTCGCTACCATGGTGGTGGTGTTGTAGGCTACCACGTTGGTGGTGGTGTTGTTGAATACCATGGTGGTGGTGGTGGTGTGTTGTGGGCTACTGTGTTGCGATGGTGGATCGGGCTACCCACTTGTGGTGGTGTGGGCTACATTGGTGGTGATGGTGTGGGCTACTTATGGTGGTGGTGGTGTGGGCTACCATGAAGGTGGTGTGTGGGCTACCGTGGTGGTGGTGGTGGTGTGGGCTACCGTGGTGGTGGTGGTGGTGTGGGCTACCGTGGTGGTGGTGGTGGTGTGGGCTACCGTGGTGGTGGTGTGGGCTACCGTGGTGGTGGTGTGGGCTACAATGGTGGTGGTAGTGTGGGATAATGTGGTGGTGGAAATGTTTGTGTTGGCTACCATGGTGGTGGATGGTGGTGTGAGCTACCATGTTTGTTGTGGTGTGGGCTACAGTGATGGTGGTGTGGTGTTGGTGTTGGTTACTGTGGTGGTGGTGGTGGTGGTGTGGGTTACTTTGCAGGTGGAGAAGTGATGGCGTGGACTACCATGGTGGTGGTAGTTTGGGATACTGTTGTGGTGGGTGTTGGTGTGGGTTACTGTGGTGGTGGTGGTTGTGGTGTGGGCTACTATGATGGTGGTGGTGGTGGTGTTGGTGTGGGTTACTTTGGTGGTGGAGGTGATGGTGTGGGCTACCATGTTGGTGTTGTTGGCTACCATGGTGGTGGTGGTGAGGGCTACCATTTTGGTGGTGTGGACTACCACTGGTGGTTGTGTGGGCTAGTGGTGGTGGTGGTGGTGGTGGTGGTTAGGGCTACAGTGGTGGTGGTGGTGGTGGTGGTGGTTGGGGCTACAGTGGTGGTGGTTGTGTGGGCTACCATGGTGGTGGTGGTGGTGTGGGCTACCATGGTGGTGTTGGTTACTGTGGTGGTGGTGGTGGTGTTTTGTCCCGCCGAGTCTAGTGTGGTGGTGGTGGTGTTGTGGGTTACTGTGGTGGTGGTGGTGGTGGTGATGGTAGTGCTGTGGGGTTACTGTCGGTGGTGGTGGTGGTGGAGGTGGGGGTGGTGGTTTTGTGGGTTACTGTGGTTCAGTGCTGTGGGTTGCACTGTGGTGGTGGTGGTGGTGGAGGTGGTGGTGGTGGTGTGGAGGCTACCGTGGTGGTGGTGGTGGTGTGGGCTACCATGGTGGTGGTGGTGGTGTGGGCTACACGTTGGTGGTGGTGGTTGTGTGGGCTACCGTGGTGGTGGTGGTGCATGTGGGCTACCATGGTGGTGGTGGTGGTGTGGGCTACCGTGGTGGTGGTGGTGGTGTGGGCTACCGTAGTGGTGGTGTGGGCTAATGGTGGTGGTAGTGTTGTGGATAATGTGGTGGTGAAATGTTTGTGTTGGCTACACATGGTGGTGATGTGGTGTGAGCTACTGTTTGTTGTGGTGTGGGCTACAGTGATGGTGGTAGTGGTGTTGGTGTTGGTTACTGTGGTGGTGGTGGTGGTGGTGGTGGTGGTGTGGGTTACTTTGCAGGTGGAGGTGATGGTGTGACTACCATGGTGGTGGTAGTTTGATTTTGGTGTTGGTGTGGTTACTGTGGTGGTGGTGGTTGTGGTGTGAGGCTACTATTATGGTGGTGGTGGTGGTGTTGGTGTAGGTTACTTTGGTGGTGGAGGGAGGGGTGATGGTGTGGGCTACCATGGTGGTGTTGTTTGGCTTACCATGGTGGTGGTGAGTGTGGGCTACCGTGGTGAGGTGGTGTTGGTGGTGATGGTGTGGGCTACCATGGTGATCGATGGATCAGGCTACCCTTGTGGTGGTGTGGAGGCTACTTGGTGGTGATGGTGTTGGCTACCATGGTGGCAGGTGGTGTTGTGTGGCTACCTGGTGGTTGTGTAATAATTCCGTGGTGGTGGTGGTGTGAGCACTACGTGATGTATTGTTGTTAGCTACCATTGTGGTTGTTTATTTGTGGTGGTGGTGTTGGTGTGATACTATTGTCACGGTTCCAAGTGAATAACCCAAAACCGCAGGAATCTTGATACTCATCTAAAATAAAGTAACACCAAAATGACGAAGAACTCGCGGACAACGAAGCAGTCTTGTAAAAGGCTCACACAGGCAAAACAAGAAACAATCTCCCACAAACACTACACCAAACAATTGCACCCATATATGGGATCCCAATCAGAGCCAAAAGCACCTGTCTCCAATTGAATCCAACCCCCATTAACCTAAACATAAAATACAACTAACTAACTACATAGAAATACATTAACATAGAACTGGTGCCCAAAAACCCATAATACATAAATCAAATACCCTTCTAGCAAATCCCTCACCCAACCACATAAAACAAATACCCTCTAACGTCCTACCAAACTACCATAACAATCCTTTATACTGATCAGGTACAACTATGTGGTGGTGGTGGTGTTGTTGAGGTTACTTTGATGTGGAGGTGATGGTGTGGGCTAACATGGTGGTGTTTTTGGCTACTATGGTGGTGGTGGTGAGGGCTACCATTTTGGTGGTGTGGGCTACCATGGTGGTGGTGGTGGTGGTTAGGGCTACAGTGGTGATGGTGTTTGCCCGGGCTAGCGTAGGGGTTGATGTCTTGGGCTATAATAATTGTGACAGTTAATTCACAGGAGGAGATGGTGTAACAGGTCAAAGGGTTCAAGGTTTATTAACTTAAAATACAGGAGGACATGGAGTGAAAGTTTCCAGTCACACTACTATTTACAGCATCATTACAATGGATGGGTTTCTCTTTTTTCAAGTTTCCCTTTCTGAAAACCTAGCAGGCTAACCCCTAGAGAAATTATTTGCAAACAGTGGTCAACTCCACACACATCATCACTTAGGTATTGTCAGGTAACCCTACTTACCTTGTCTAGTTTAGGTGTAGTTTTTTACCATGTTGAGTATACTGGTGTTGTTAGCTACCATGGTGGTGGTGTTGTAGGCTACCACGTTGGTGGTGGTGTTTTATACCATGGTGGTGGTGGTGGTGGTGTTGTGTTTGTGGTATCTCCCTTGTGGTGGTGTGGGCTACATTGGTGGTGATGAGTGTGGCTACTATGGTGGTGGTGGTGTGGCTACCATGAGGTGGTGGTGTGGCTACCGTGGTGGTGGTGGTTGTGTGGGCTACCGTGGTCGTGGGTGGTGGTGTGGGCTACCATGGTGGTGGTGGTGGTGTGGGCTACCGTGGTGGTGGTGGTGGTGTGTTGGGCTACCGTGTGGTGGTGGTGGTGTGGTGTGGGCTACCGTGGTGGTGGTGTGGGCTACAGTGGTGGTGGTGTGGAGCTACAATGGTGGTGGTAGTGTGGGATAATGTGTGTGAAATGTTTGTGTTTGGCTACCATGGTGGTGATGGTGGTGTGAGCTACCATGTTTGTTGTGGTGTGGGCTACAGTGATGGTGGTAGTGGTGTTGGTGTTGGTTACTGTGGTGGTGGTGGTGGTGGTGGTGGTGGTGGTGTGGAGTTATTCAGGTGGAGGGTAGTGGTGTGGACTATTGGTGGTGGTAGTTTGGGATACTGTTGTGGTGGTGTTGGTGTGAGTTACTGTGGTGGTGGTGGTTGTGGTGTGGGCTACTATGATGGTGGTGGTGGTGGTGTTGGTGTGGACTATTTGTGGTGGAGGCGGTGGTGTGGGCTACCATGGTGGTGTTGATTGGCTACCATGGTGGTGGTGAAAGACCAATGAGCTACGTGGTGGTGGTGGTGGTGACGGACATGGGCTACCATGGTGGTCGTGGATGAGCTGCCCTTGTGGTGGTGTGGGCTACATTGGTGGTGATGGTGTTGGCTACCATGGTGGTGTGTTGTGGGCTACCATGGTGGTTGTGGTGTGGAGCTACCGTGGTGGTGGTGGTGTGAGCTACCGAGGTGATGGTGTTGTTGGCTACCATTGTGGTGGTAGTTTGGGGATACCGTTTAACATAGTGGTGGTGTTGGTGTGGGCTACTATTGTCACGGTTGTGCGTCGGGAATGGAGGACCAAAACGCAGCAGGAATGTGGATGCTTTCATCTAAAATAAAGTGAACGACCAAAATGACGAAGAACTCACGAACAACAAACAGTCTTGTAAGGCTCACACAGGCAAAACGAAGAAACAATCTCCCACCAAACACTACACCAAACAATTACCCATATATAGGACTCCCAATCAGAGGCAACGAGAAAGCACCTGTCTCCAATTGAGAGTCCAACCCCACATTAACCTAAACATAGAAATACAACTAACTAGACTAAACATAGAAATACATTAACATAGAACAGTGCCCAAAAACCCCGTAATACATAAATCAAATACCCTTCTACAAAACCACCACCGAACCACATAAAACAAATACCCTCTGCTACAACGTCCTGACCAAACTACCAGGTAACAAATCCTTTATACTGGTCAGGACGACAACTAATGGTGGTGGTGGTGGTGTTGGTGTGGGTTACTTTGATGGTGGAGGTGGATGGTGGGCTAACATGGTGGTGGTGTTGTTGGCTACTATGGTGGTGGTGGTGAGGCTACCATTTGGTGGTGTGGGCTACCATGGTGGTGGTGGTGGTGGTTAGGGCTACAGTGGTGATGGTGTTACCGGGCTAGCTTGAGGGTTGATGCATGGGCTATGTGGTGTGACAGTTAATTCACAGGAGGAGATGGTGTAACAGGTCAAAGGGTTAAAGGTTTATTAACTTAAAATACAGGAGGACATGGAGTGAAGAGTTTCAGTCACACTGACTATTTACAGCATCATTACAATGGATGGGTTTCTCTTTTGTTAAGTTTCCCTTTCTGAAAACCTCAAGCAGGCAAACACCCTAGAAGAGGAATGTATTATGCAAACAGTGGTCATCACACATGATCACTTAGGCACTGGCAGGTAACTGACTTACCTTGTCTAGTTTAGGTGGTGTTATTGGTTACCATGTTGGTGGTACTGGTGTTGTTGGCTACCATGGTGGTGGTGTTGTAGGCTACCACGTTGGTGGTGGTGTTGTTGAATGCCATGGTGGTGGTGGTGGTGGTATTGTAGGGGCTACTGTGGCGATGGTGGATCGAGCTACCCTTGTGGTGGTGTGGAGGCTAAGCATTGGTGGTGATGGTGTGGGCTACTATGGTGGTGGTGGTGTGTGGCTACCATGAAGGTGGTGGTGTGGGCTACCGTGGTGGTGGTGGTTGTGTGGGCTACCGTGGTGGTGGTGGTGGTGTGGGCTACCATGGTGGTGGTGGTGTGGGCTACCGTGGTGGTGGTGGTGGTGTGGGCTCCCGTGGTTGGGTGGGCTAACAATGGTGGTGGTAGTGTGGGATAATGTGGTGGTGGAAATGTTTGTGTTGGCTACCATGGTGGCGATGGTGGTGTGAGCTACCATGTTTGTTGTGGTGTGGGCTACAGTGATGGTGGTAGTGGTGTTGGTGTTGGTTACTGTGGTGGTGGTGGTGGTGGTGGTGGTGTGGGTTACTTTGCAGGTGGAGGTGATGGTGTGGACTACCATGGTGGTGGTAGTTTGGGACACTGTTGTGGTGGTGTTGGTGTGGGTTACTGTGGTGGTGGTGGTTGTGGTGTGGGCTACTATGATGGTGGTGGTGGTGGTGTTGGTGTGGGTTACTTTGGTGGTGGAGGTGATGGTGTGGGCTACCATGTTGGTGTTGTTGGCTACCATGGTGGTGGTGGTGAGGGGCTACCATTTTGGTGGTGTGGACTGCCATGGTGGTTGTGTGGGCTACAGTGGTGGTGGTGGTGGTGGTGGTGGTTAGGCTCAGTGGTGGTGGTGGTGGTGGTGGTGGTTAGGGCTACAGTGGTGGTGGTTTTGTGGGCTACCATGGTGGTGGTGGTGGTGTGGGCTACCATGGTGGTGTTGGTTACTGTGGTGGTGGTGGTGGTGGTAGTTTTGTGAGTTAGTGTGGTGGTGGTGGTGTTGTGGGTTACTGTGGTGGTGGTGGTGGTGATGGTAGTGCTGTGGGTTACTGTGGTGGTGGTGGTGGTGGAGGTGGGGGTGGTAGTTTTGTGGGTTACTGTGGTTAGTGCTGTGGGTTACTGTGGTGGTGGTGGTGGTGGAGGTGGTGGTGGTGGTGTGGGCTACCGTGGTGGTGGTGGTGGTGTGGGCTACCATGGTGGTGGTGGTGGTGTGGGCTACCGTGGTGGTGGTGGTTGTGTGGGCTACCGTGTGGTGGTGGTGGTGGTGTGGGCTACCATGGTGGTGGTGGTGGTGTGGGCTACCGTGGTGGTGGTGGTGGTGTGGGCTACCGTGGTGGTGGTGTGGGCTACAATGGTGGTGGTAGTGTGGGATAATGTGGTGGTGGAAATGTTTGTGTTGGCTACCATGGTGGTGATGGTGGTGTGAGCTACCATGTTTGTTGTGGTGTGGGCTACAGTGATGGTGGTAGTGGTGTTGGTGTTGGTTACTGTGGTGGTGGTGGTGGTGGTGGTGGTGGTGTGGGTTACTTTGCAGGTGGAGGTGATAGTGTGGACTACCATGGTGGTGGTAGTTTGGGATCACTGTTGTGGTGGTGTTGGTGTGGGTTACTGTGGTGGTGGTGGTTGTGGTGTGGGCTACTATGATGGTGGTGGTGGTGGTGTTGGTGTGGGTTACTTTGGTGGTGGAGGTGATGGTGTGGGCTACCATGGTGGTGTTGTTGGCTACCATGGTGGTGGTGGTGTGGGCTACCGTGGTGGTGGTGGTGGTGATGGTGTGGGCTACCATGGTGGTCGTGGATCAGGCTACCCTTGTGGTGGTGTGGGCTCATTGGTGGTGATGGTGTTGGCTACCATGGTGGTGGTGTTGTGGGCTACCATGGTGGTTGTGGTGTGGGCTACCGTGGTGGTGGTGGTGAGCTACCGAGGTGATGGTGTTGTTGGCTACCATTGTGGTGGTAGTTTGGGATACCGTTGTGGTGGTGGTGTTGGTGTGGGCTACTATTGTCACGGTTGTCGTCGGGAATGGAGGACCAAAACGCAGCAGGAATGTGGATGCTCATCTAAAATAAAGTGAACACCAAAATGACGAAGAACTCACGAACAACAAACAGTCTTGTAAGGCTCACACAGGCAAAACAAGAAACAATCTCCCACAAACACTACACCAAACAATTACCCATATATAGGACTCCCAATCAGAGGCAACGAGAAAGCACCTGTCTCCAATTGAGAGTCCAACCCCATTAACCTAAACATAGAAATACAACTAACTAGACTAAACATAGAAATACATTAACATGAACAGTGCCCAAAAACCCGTAATACATAAATCAAATACCCTTCTACAAAACCACCACCCCGAACCACATAAAACAAATACCCTCTGCCACGTCCTGACCAAACTCACCATAACAAATAACCTTTATACTGGTCAGGACGTGACAACTATGGTGGTGGTGGTGGTGTTGGTGGGTTACTTTGATGGTGGAGGTGATGGTGTGGGCTAACATGGTGGTGGTGTTGTTGGCTACTATGTGTGGTGGTGGTGAGGGCTACCATTTTGGTGGTGTGGGCTACCATGGTGGTGGTGGTGGTGGTTAGGGCTACAGTGGTGATGGTGTTGCGGGCTAGCGTGAGGTTGATGTGGGCTATGTGGTGTGACAGTTAATTCACAGGAGGAGATGGTGTAACAGGTCAAAGGGTTTAAGGTTTATTAACTTAAAATACAGGAGGACATGGAGTGAAGAGTTTCAGTCACATGACTATTTACAGCATCATTACAATGGATGGGTTTCTCTTTTGTTAAGTTTCCCTTTCTGAAAACCTAGCAGGCTAACGCCCTAGAGGAGGAATGTATTATGCAAACAGTGCTCATCACACATGATCACTTAGGCACTGGCAGGTAACTGACTTACCTTGTCTAGTTTAGGTGGTGTTGTTGGTTACCATGTTGGTGGTACTGGTGTTGTTGGCTACCATGGTGGTGGTGTTGTAGGCTACCACGTTGGTGGTGGTGTTGTTGAATACCATGGTGGTGGTGGTGGTGGTGTTGTGGGCTACTGTGGCGATGGTGGATCGGGCTACCCTTGTGGTGGTGTGGGCTACATTGGTGGTGATGGTGTGGGCTACTATGGTGGTGGTGGTGTGGGCTACCATGAAGGTGGTGGTGTGGGCTACCGTGGTGGTGGTGGTTGTGTGGGCTACCGTGGTGGTGGTGGTGGTGTGGGCTACCATGGTGGTGGTGGTGGTGTGGGCTACCGTGGTGGTGGTGGTGGTGTGGGCTACCGTGGTGGTGGTGGTGGTGTGGGCTACCGTGGTGGTGGTGTGGGCTACCGTGGTGGTGGTGTGGGCTACAATGGTGGTGGTAGTGTGGGATAATGTGGTGGTGGAAATGTTTGTGTTGGCTACCATGGTGGTGATGGTGGTGTGAGCTACCATGTTTGTTCTGGTGTGGGCTACAGTGGTGGTGGTAGTGGTGTTGGTGTTGGTTACTGTGGTGGTGGTGGTGGTGGTGGTGGTGGTGTGGGTTACTTTGCAGGTGGAGGTGATGGTGTGGACTACCATGGTGGTGGTAGTTTGGGATACTGTTGTGGTGGTGTTGGTGTGGGTTACTGTGGTGGTGGTGGTTGTGGTGTGGGCTACTATGATGGTGGTGGTGGTGGTGTTGGTGTGGGTTACTTTGGTGGTGGAGGTGATGGTGTGGGCTACCATGTTGGTGTTGTTGGCTACCATGGTGGTGGTGGTGAGGGGCTACCATTTTGGTGGTGTGGACTACCATGGTGGTTGTGTGGGCTCAGTGGTGGTGGTGGTGGTGGTGGTGGTTAGGGCTACAGTGGTGGTGGTGGTGGTGGTGGTGGTTAGGGCTACAGTGGTGGTGGTTGTGTGGGCTACCATGGTGGTGGTGGTGGTGTGGGCTACCATGGTGGTGTTGGTTACTGTGGTGGTGGTGGTGGTGGTAGTTTTGTGAGTTAGTGTGGTGGTGGTGGTGTTGTGGGTTACTGTGGTGGTGGTGGTGGTGATGGTAGTGCTGTGGAGTTACTGTGGTGGTGGTGGTGGTGGAGGTGGGGGTGGTAGTTTTGTGGGTTACTGTGGTTAGTGCTGTGGGTTACTGTGGTGGTGGTGGTGGTGGAGGTGGTGGTGGTGGTGTGGGCTACCATGGTGGTGGTGGTGGTGTGGGCTACCGTGGTGGTGGTGGTTGTGTGGGCTACCGTGGTGGTGGTGGTGGTGTGGGCTACCATGGTGGTGGTGGTGGTGTGGGCTACCGTGGTGGTGGTGGTGGTGTGGGCTACCGTGGTGGTGGTGTAGGCTACAATGGTGGTGGTAGTGTGGGATAATGTGGTGGTGGAAATGTTTGTGTTGGCTACCATGGTGGTGATGGTGGTGTGAGCTACCATGTTGGTGTTGTTGGCTACCATGGTGGTGGTGGTGAGGGCTACCATTTTGGTGGTGTGGACTACCATGGTGGTTGTGTGGGCTACAGTGGTGGTGGTGGTGGTGGTGGTTGTGTGGGCTACAGTGGTGGTGGTGGTGGTGGTGGTGGTTAGGGCTACAGTGGTGGTGGTGGTGGTGGTGGTGGTTAGGGCTACAGTGGTGGTGGTTGTGTGGGCTACCATGGTGGTGGTGGTGGTGTGGGCTACCATGGTGGTGTTGGTTACTGTGGTGGTGGTGGTGGTGGTAGTTTTGTGAGTTAGTGTGGTGGTGGTGGTGTTGTGGGTTACTGTGGTGGTGGTGGTGGTGATGGTAGTGCTGTGGGTTACTGTGGTGGTGGTGGTGGTGGAGGTGGGGTGGTAGTTTTGTGGGTTACTGTGGTTAGTGCTGTGGGTTACTGTGGTGGTGGTGGTGGTGGAGGTGGTGGTGGTGGTGTGGGCTACCGTGGTGGTGTGGGCTACCATGTGGGTGGTGTGGGCTACTGTGGTGGTGTGGGCTACCATAGTGGTGGTGGTGTGGGCTACTGTGGTGTGGGCTACCATGGTGGTGGTGGTGGTGTGAGCTAACATGGTGGTGGTTTAAAACATACATTTATAAAACATGAAGGTTTCTTATTCCACTCAGTTCTAATCCTACTCCAATCTCACCTATTACTCCCATTACATTCTAAACATAAAACATTTTAAACACTCCAACACTATTAGATTATCAACCTCCTCCTCTAAGCCTAACAAACATAGTCTATATGCATCACACCTTACAGCAAACAACAATATAACATTCTTAACCATTTTACTGGACTACTTTAATCCCCTTTAATATTTCACAATGTATATTTCACAATGTTTTCAACCTTTAACATTTAACATATTTACCCTTGAATTTTCATTTCAATAAACCTCAGTCACAATTAATTTATTCTACTTTTTCTTATTTTCTTTAATCAATGTCAAATCTCTTATCTCGTATGCTCCGTGTGAGTGCAAGTGGGTCCTTCCTACCTATGCCCTCTGTCACTAAACTGTCACAGAAAACATATATATAACTCAACAGTTGTTTAGTGGTCCCTATATAGTGGTCCCTATATAGTGGTCCCTATATAGTGGTACCTATATCTATAACTCAGCAGATGTATAGTGGTCCCTATATAGTGGTCCCTATATAGTGGTCCCTATATAGTGGTCCCTATATCTATAACTCAACAGAGCTTTGATGAATCTTTCCTTCCTCTTGTGGCGGGACATTGGGAATTCATTACAACCTACTCCATCATCATCATCATCATCATCATCATCAAAATCTTCATCCTCCAGCGCCAGAATCTGCAGAGGGGCCGTCAGGTTGTCCAGTGGTCTCAGTTTCCTGGGAGTTGAGTATGGCTTCCAGCATGGCTCTGTACAGCTGCCCAGAGGAAGGGTCTTCCATCAGGAGAGAATCTGGGGTCACCACCCCTCTCAGTTCGTCCACAAGCTGGTGCACCAGAGTGCCCCTGTACAGCCTAGACTCCAACAGGGAAACAACAGAGGGTTGAATTAGCTGTGTTGCTGCTGGGCTAGAATAAAATGTAAAGGAATACCACTGGTCTACTGTAGAGGTTAGCGGTTAGGGTTGATTTAGGAAGTGACACCTTACCAGGCACACTGAGGCTCAGGTAGAGGGAAGCACAGCAGTTGGTTCAGGTCAAGGCCATCCCTCATGCAGCGCTGCCATTGGCTGTAGGCGTGGGCCACACCCAGGTCTAGACTCCTAGCACCTCTCTGAATCAGCCCTCTCAGCCTCTCCAACACTGGTCCCTCCTCTATAAACCCTGATACACAAAAAGGAGAGGAGTCATTGGCTGCACTTCACGCACTTTATTTATACATTCTAAGTTGTGTGTGCCTGTATGTGTGTTTCCGTTCATATTCTGGTCCATACCTCTCCTGGCTCTTCCTCTGTCTGCAGAGCTCTCCATACACCAGTCCTAGTAGCAGGGCCTGCAGGAAAGGATGGTCTGGTTGGGGATGGGCGTGCCTCAGCCAGTAGCAGGTAACAGCCACAGGAAGTTCCAGATGATGTGGGACACCATTCAGTGGACTGGGACACACCAAGGGTTTCCAAAAACACCTCAAGCCGCACTGCATGTGGAGCCTAAGAAACAGAACAAGAGAATGAGAATTAATTTTTAGAATCAACAGCAGCATGTTTATATTAAACTGTATACTATATCACATGTTTACATACCTGATATACTGTATACTATATCACATGTATACATACCTGATATACTGTATACTATATCACATGTATACATACCTGATATACTCTATACTATACCACATGTATACATACCTGATATACTGTAAACTATATCACATGTATACATACCTTTTATACTGTATACTATACCACATGTATACATACCTGATATACTGTATACTATATCACATGTCTACATACCTGATCCAGCTTGTTTAGCTGGAGCTGTTTTGCAGCACTGGGCAGGATGGCTTTAACCATGCTGCTGGTCAGGTTAATGCCTTCCCTGTCATACTCCTCCACTTCCCTCCTCTCACCCAGCAGCAGCCCGTAGAGTACCTGCCGTATGGGCCGAGAGGTGTTGTTCCCCACTGGCTAAGCTGGGATCTTCAACTTGGACTCCCTGTATCACTGGCCTCAGCTGCAGAATGTATATTATGCAGGGACGGAAGTGTCCCCTTCATCAACGGCAGCAGGGTCCAGTCTGGAAGGACACTCAGATGGTCTGGGAGATGGCCGGGATCAGGAGCATTGTCTTTAATGAAGAACTGCTCCAGGCAACCGGGTTGAAGCTGGTATGTCTCTATGCTCAGAGAGAGGGCCTGGAGGGCAGCATCCATGTTGTGTTGGTTGTTCCTAGAAACGATGAGTCTGGGCACATTGTCCAAGGCCTCCTGCTGCTCCTGGAAACTGGCCAGCCATTTCAGCAACTTGTTGAAAAAGACAACCCCTTCCCAAGCACAAACATATACAGTTTACATCAGACGTTTACATACACCTCAGCCAAATACATTTAAACTCACTTTTTCGCAATTCCTGACATTTAATCCAAATAAAAATTCCCTGTCTTAGGTCAGTTAGGATCACCACTTTATTTTAAGAATGTGAAATGTCAGAATAATAGTAGAGAGAATTATTTATTTCAGCTTTTATTTCTTTCATCACATTCCCAGTGGGTCAGAAGTTTACATACTCTCAATTAGTATTTGGTAGAATTGTCTGTAAATTCTTTAACTTGGGTCAAACGTTTCGGGTAGCCTTCCACAAGCTTCCCACAATAAGTTGGGTGAATTTTGGCCCATTCCTCCTGACAGAGCTGGTGTAACTGAATCAGGTTTGGAGGACTCCTTGCTCGCACACGCTTTTCAGTTCTGCCCACAAATTTTCTATAGGATTGAGGTCAGGGCTTTGTGATGGCCACTCCAATACCTTGACCTTGTTGTCCTTAAGCCATTTTGACACAACTTTGGAAGTATGCTTGGGGTTATTGTCAATTTGGAATACCCATTTGCGATCAAGCTTTAACTTCCCTGACTGATGTCTTGAGATTTTGCTTCAATATAGCCACAATTTCCTTCCTCATGATGCCATCTATTTTGTGAAGTGCACCAGTCCCTCCTGCAGCAAATCACCCCCACAACATGATGCTGCCACCCCCATGCTTCACGGTTGGGATGGTGTTCTCACGGCTTGCAAGCCTCCCCCTTTTCCTCCAAACATAACGATGGTCATTATGGCCAAACAGTTATATTTTTGTTTCATCAGACCAGAGGACATTTCACCAAAAAGTACAATCTTTGTCCCCATGTGCAGTTACAAGCTGTAGTCTGTTTCTTTTAAGGCGGTTTTGGAGCAGTGCCTTCTTCCTTGCTGAGCAGTCTTTCAGGTTATGTCGATATAGGACTCATTTTACAGATACTTTTGTACCTGTTTCCTCCAACATCCTCACAAGGTCCTTTGCCATTGTTCTGGGATTGATTTGCACCTTTCGCACCAAAGTACATTCATCTCTAGGAGACAGAACACATCTCCTTCCTGAGCAGTATGACAGCTGCATGGTCCCATGGTGTTTATACTTACATTTTACATTTTTAGTCATTTAGCAGACACTCTTATCCAGAGCAACTTACAGTAGAGTGCATACATTTTATTACCTTTTTTTAAATACTGGACAACCGTGGGAATCGAACACACAACCCTGGTGTTGCAAGCGCCATGCTCTACTAACTGAGCTACAGGGGACCTACTTGTGTGCTATTGTTTGTACAGATGAACGTGGTACCTTCAGGCGTTTGGAAATTGCTCCCAAGGATGAACCAGACTTGTGAAGTCTACCATTTTTTTTCGGAGGTTTTGGCTGATTTCTTTTGATTTTCCCATGATGTCAAGCAAAGAGGCACTGCGTTTGAAGGTAGGCCTTGAAATATATCCACAGGTACACCTCCAATTGACTCAAATGATGTCAATTAGCCTATCAGAAGCTTCTAAAGCCATGACATCATTTTCTGTAATTTTGTTTAAAGGCACAGTCAACTTAGTGTTTGTAAACTTCTGACCCACTGGAATTGTGATAGAGTGAATTATAAGGCTGTCTGTAAACCATAGTTGGAAAAATGACTTGTGTCATGCACAAAGTAGATGTCCTAACCTACTTGCCAAAACTATAGTTTGTTAACAAGAAATTTGTGGAGTAGTTGAAAACTCATTTTTCAACCACTCCACAAATATCTTGTTCTGAGAAATTTCCAAATTTCCAAACGACTTCAACTGTTTACACTTCATTATTACATTTTAAGTATACAGAAGTTTGTCAGTGATAAATATACTTTAGTTGATTTAAATGTATCTAATTTGGAACAACTTCCAATATATACATTTAATGTCTACTTTATTATATAGTGTTTTATTTAAGTATATTAAATGTATTTTAAATGATCTAAATTGGGACACTTAATTAGTACTTGCGCAAATGATTAATATATTAAATAAAGAGCAAAACAAATATTCTTTGAATACACTTTAGGTCTGTTCTATGTACAGTATGTTATATGAATCTGTAGTATTTAAGTATACTTCAGTATACCTATAATATCTGAATAAATATTTTTTTCTGATTGGGTTGCTTCGGAGAGTAGTCTTCCCACCTGATGGGAAAGCCCTGTTACGCAAGTTGACATAGTCGTTTCCTGCGATGCCGGTGAAGAAGTTGTCTGTTGATGTTGAAGTGACTGCAGAAGCTTGTTGTACCGCTTGCAGGGTATGTAATTTTGAGAACTCCCGCGTTGCACAGACGCTTCATCCCACTAAAAATGGGAGATGGGCAGATATCCTGCCTGGATGTCAAAAATATAAAAGTCACTGTCATTGGACAGGACCGGACAGTTCCACCTTTGAGCCAAGGAGGCTATTTCTTGGTCTGCTTCAAAAATACACTGTGCGAATGGCACCTTCAGGCTGGAGAGGACCTGTTTGAAGACTTGTTTGACAAGGGTTGGTATTATTCTGTCCCCCTGAAGCCCCCTTGGACAAGTTGTTGATCATTGATTGAGCTCGTTCTCTGAGAGTTTTAAACTTTTTGTCGGTGTGGTTGGAGCCTCCATCAATAATCACATAAGGTTCAATGCCACAATCTCTCAGATCCTTAAAGAACTTGCAGACCTGGTCCTCAAAATCATCATAATCCCCTCCATGCTGCTGACCCACACTTGAGTTAAAATAAAGAAAGTGGAAGATATTACTACCATCTATTATCACGTTGCTGTTTCTGAAGTGATCATCTGTTAAAAATGTTCCACTATGATCTATGAAGCTGGTCAAACCCTGGATACCCATGATGTTCTCTGTGTGGGATGTGATGTCTTCACAAGTGAAGAGTTTCAGTCACAGGACTACTTACTGCATAATTAACAATGGATGACTTTCCATTTCCTGAAGTTTCCCTTTCCATACGTCATATCTCTTAACTGATGACATACTGCACAACATTTGAATAAACTGGTTGGGTTGGTTGACAAAGGCCTGTATTTAGTGGCCACCCTGACTATTTGTTTGTTTTTTACACTGCTGCTACTCGCTGTGTAATATCTATGCATAGTCACTTTACCCCTACCTACGTATAAAAATTACCTGGACTAACCTGCACCCCCGGACATTGATTCGCTACCGGTACCTCCTGTATATAGCCTCGTTATTGTTATGCAATTTTGTTGTGTTACTTTATGATTTATTTTTTTACTGTAGTTAATTTAGTAAATATTTTCTCAACTCTATTTCTTGAAATGTTGTCATGACGTTGGCCTGTGGGTAAGGTTTATGACCCCCAACCCCATAAATACCTTTCTCCCTTCCCCTCTCTGACCCTACTGAAGGACTTGAATAGCCTGTGTTAAATATAGAGAGTCTGGGAACATCAAACAAATGGGGAAAAGGAACCATATTTTGGTAATAAAACCAGATGGAAATATGCTTGGGAACGTAATGAGTATGTATGTAAGGGTCGGTTGTCATCTGAGACATTATGACTGATGACAGGACGACATAAACTGTACCTGAGAAAGTATACACCCTCTAGTTATCAGAGTAACATGGAATTGTTATGCAATTGAAATGTTTGATATTGAAATTGTTTGTTAGGAGATTAAATGTAATTTTAGCTTCCAAATGAGAGATTTGGGTTTTCATAAGGAAAGTGCCCTGCTCGATCAGTGGCCAACCCTGTGAAGAGACAGGGGTTATAAACGATGAAACACCTCCCTCCCCCCTCTCCACTATATAATCCTTTGACGAAAAGATAACCAGGTGGTTCCAGTACGGGAGGTCTGCAGCCTCTACGTTAGAAGGACACACTTGTCAAGAACAGAACTAAGCCAACCTCGGCGTGAGCTTTGGTGGCGAATGGTATGAACTTTGAGCTCATTCACTACAGAAGTGCTACTTCCTAGCCGTTGAGTTAGCAGCGGCCGCTGCTTACGTGGGCTAGGAAAGGACGGACGACGGATCCAGTCTAACAACCAGACGAAGATACCACCACGTATCCAATCGACCACCATTGACATTCTTCCGAAAACAGGGAGATCTGTTGGCCAACCCGGCCAGCATCTACGACCAATCTACCGAAGCGCAGCTCAGAGTAAATATTTATTGCATTTTCCTTTTCCAAATGGGCGGTAATTTAGAATGCATAAGATAATGTATTTACGATAGCATAGCTGCTGTTTCTCTGTTCCTAAATCTTCCCGCTCTTTCATTCAAGCCCAACCCCCTTTCCTTTGTGTAACCAGCCGTCATATCTGTTCCGTCTACCGGGACGTTTTCTGTATGACATCATTGTATTCTGTGTATTTGTAATTCTGTGTGATTAGTTAGGTATTTAGTAAATAAATAATTAAACCCAATTTTACAGTGCCTTCTCCACTTGTTAGCAGAGTATACTCTGCTTCCTAAGAATTTAACATTGTTCAATGATCCGAAAAGCGTCTGAACAGACATTATTGGAGCCCCCGTGCGAGGAATCTAAAATAGGATGAAGTTTTTATTTTGTTTCAGCATATATAAAATTGAAACGCAGATTACATAATATACCAAGTTGATTATATACATTATGGGAATTGTAGACTGGAATTATTGGTGCGTGTGTGTTCCGGAGAATCGCCTCCGTGTTGTGCTCTGACGTAGTCAGTGGGTAGCATAAACTATACATGTATGTATGATGGCTGATAAAGCTATCTGAGAAATAGCGCGTTTGGCCAAACGCTAAGTATTTCTGCCTCTCGCGTTTCAGACGCGTGTTGGCTATGTCATTATTAATTTCTCGAGCGAGGACAAAGAGCCAGCCGATTGAAATTTAGGAGAGATTAGCTTGACCAGCGATAAGTATCTCTCTGTCTCTCGCGTTTCGATGCGAGTAGACCACGGTGCAGTTCGTTGTTTCCCGCGAGTTCCGGTTAAAACATCGTCAAATATCGCCGAAAAGGGTTTGAACATAATACGTTATAAGTAAAACCTTTCCCTTGCCAAGGGAATCCTATGTTGAGCATTTTTCAGGCATAAAGTAGCATTAGCTTGCTCGAGATGCTAAGCTAACAAAAGGTAAAACAGCCATTTTGTTTGTGCCACATGGTAATTCATCCGACTTGAGTTGGATTTCAGCGTGTGCCAGCAGGGACCTTTGAAGAGTCACCAGTACTTTGCTTCAAGTAGATTTAGTCAGGTGACACTCAAGTCGTTACTCGTGATATCCAGACGGATATCGATGTCTTATTCAATTGAACTAATAAGTGAAATTGCCAGATTTACATTCTCAAGTTTAAATAATATCCAAATTGATGAGTTTTCTAAATGAGACATTGTAATCTTTTTTTCCACATTAACCTAGATGAATAAACCTCTCAGGTTAATTAAAGTTTAAATCCCATATAGCCTATACAGGTTTGATTTATCATTAAAATTGATCAATCAGTAAAATTTGGTTTTTGCAAAACCCATTCAGTAATCCAGTACTGACAGAAGTCCCGCCCCAGCGGGAATCCCATGTGGCTTCGGCCCAAGGAAGAAGTGTACCATAGTGGGAGTGTTCCCAACATTTAATCTACTGTTTACACTTATGATATCCAATCAATGGAGATTGTATGGATTATCATCTCATTCAATTTAATAAGTTAAATTGTTGAACATACCTTAATGTTCTTGCAATCAAATGAGACACTTTTAAACTTCCCATATTAACCTGGATGAAGCAACCTCAGGTTAATTCAAGTTTAATACCCAGATAGCCTACCCAGGTAGGATTAATCATTGGCATTGATTAATTAATTCAATTTGCTTTTGCAAATTCATTCACGTCCAACTTCCACATTACTGGTACAGTACTGATGGTTCGTCAACATCTATAAATAGATTAAACTTGTCTTTGCAGCTTCCAATGAATTCCAAACCCAAACATTGAAAAAAATAGGAACATTTTTCCTCTAAATTTTTCTAATAATGAGCAAGCTACCAAAGGAGGTGGTCACCACTCCTCCGCTAATTAGTGAACCTCCACCCATAAAAGGATTGATCTCTGACCTCAGCAGTGATACCAACCCCAATTATGCCATTAGAAAAACAACAGCCGAAATTGCGAACGCTCTCCAAAATCAACCATCAAATACAGGCTTTGTGACTGTTCTCTCCACTTTAGCACTTATGTATCGCCATCAAAGGTTGGCATCGGTCCAATACCACAGTGCACAGCTGAAGCACGTGCAAGACATGGCTAACATGAGGGCACAGGTGGAGAGAACTGAGCAACTATTGACAAAAGCAGGAAATTAAAACATTCTGCTAGTCGAGGAACTGCGTTTGAAATCGGAACAATTAAAAGTAATTGCAAATACTTATGACGATGAACGAGCACAAACTCTCCAACAAAATCGTCATCTGCAGGAACAACTCGATTTAGCCAAAACTAAATACGAGGTAGTCCACGCCAAACTAGATAAATCTGTTGAGTTATCTACAAACAGGAGCACGCAATTCCATAACATGCAGGCAGTTTTGTTGAACGTTACTCAAGGTAACAATGTTCTACTCCAAATTCTGCAGACCAAAGACGATCAGTTGATGAACACAATGACAAAGTTGGATGACAAATCCGCAGAACTTATTGAAGTCGCTGACCAAATGAATGATGAGAGAACTCAGGTGATGAGGATGGAAATATTGATTTCTAAGCAAGCAAAGGAAATCTCATCACTGAATCTCTCGCTCCGTACTCGAGACCTCTATCTGCAAACCATGACAGATAAGTTTGAGACCGAAAGGAGCAGGTGTGACACTCACGTGTCCAAAATTGGTACTCTAAGCGCTCAAGTGGACTCTGCAATGCAGCAGAAGACCACCCTTAGGTACCATCTGGAGGAAGTCCAGAATGGTCACGCTCTACAGCATGACTACCCATCCAAGCAACCGGAGTCCGGTACTCAAAGGAGTGAAGACGATAGGTTTCAGACATTGCCTCCATCATGTGTCCCTCAGTCTTCTCCTCTTGGCCATTCGCCACTGAGTAATATGGTGCCTCTTGGCCAACAAAGCCAAAGCTTGGCTTCTCCTCTTGGCCTGTCGGCCCCAATTTCTCCACAGGATGAAGCCAACCCTCTCCGCCCGCTTGGCGCGGAATACCTTGACAAACTCGTCAAGAATTTCCCCACCTTTGACCCCGTTCCAGGTCAGCCAAACGATACTGAGACGTTCCTAGCTGACATAGAGGACGCGTTGGGTGGCTACCCGAATGCTACGGGTTCTGACAGGGTTTACCTGTTGAAGCGAACGTCGAATAGACACGTGACGAGGTTCATTCGCCTACAACAGCAACACGTGCTAAATGACTACGCTAAACTTGCCACAGCTTTGAAATTAGAATTCAGTGGTTCTGCGACTCGCAAACACGATAGCTCACTGGCTAACACGGTCAAACAAGCTCGGAACGAACACCCACAAGCTTTCTATCATAGGCTTCGTTCAGCTTACTTTGGCCTACTCACGGAAACAGGAATGGAAGAGCTGTTACCATTCAAACAAATGTTTCTGTCGAACATGTATCCCACCTTCATTACCTACTTGGGCCCTGCAGCCCACGTTGGCTTGCCTATCTTACAACTCAGAGAGCTTGCAAGCACAGCTTTTGAGGCATCAAAAGTTCACAACGCTAAGAGCCCTGACCACTCAGTTTTGAAGTTTAACCAGGAGCACTCACTCCAGTTAGAGGGTGCATTATCAGGTATTGGAGCGTCGAGAGATGACGCACAACAACAGTTTCTACCTCGAAACCATGATTCCAATAACCGCCGCAGTCTAAATAACTGTAAAGTACGTCGCCTTCAAAACGACTACCGCTACAATCGACCTGTTCGCTACGTTCCTGCACCCAACCCACACAAAGTGTCAGAGCACAAGGGTAACAAAGGGTTGAAGAACAATCAAAACATAGACCAATGTTCTCCAGAAGTCCCACTACGGGAAGAACTTAAGCGAGAACAATTTGAGAAAAGGGTAAAAGATAAGTCACAAGGACTAGACGGGGAATTACCGGACACCAGGTCCGCAGGAATTAACACCCATAGCAAGGACGTTAAAGTTCAAATTTCTCCCGCTCTCATTCAAGACCCTATCCAGGGCCCGCCTGATCAAGAAACAAGCCCCCGGGCTCTGTCTATAGACTCTGATACAAAAGTTGCGAAGAAAAAGGTCAAACGCTTCGTTAAAGCCAAGCCCACTCAAAATCGGAAAAGTCAATCTGCTTCCATCTGGAACAGACATGGCACATCACGTCGTTGCGAACGACCACTCCACTTTGTGGGGAATATGTCCACTAACCACGAATCTAAACGGCCATACCTGGAAACAGTCCTGGAGGACTGCTTAGCTTGTCATGCGCTAATTGATTCGGGTGCGACAATATCACTCATCTCTCAAACATTGTTTGATGATCTCAAAAGGGTTTTGAAGCCAACTAAACGTTGGTTAAAAGTGGAACGATGCGACACTACACTACGAGGGGTCACCCAGACTACCTCGCCTCTCACATTGAGAGTCATGCTGAAACTACACTTCCAGGACGTATCGCTCGTTCACCCTGTGTATGTTACCAGCCTCGAAACTGTAACCCTGCTACTTGGAGCAGACTTCATGGATCGGTTACTCCCATTGATGGATTGGAAAACCAACCAGGTATGGTCACAGGCCACAGTGCCTTCTCCACTGACCACACTGTCTTCCCCTAACGCTAGCTGCAATGCAGTCATTCACGAGGGGTTTCTGTCAAAAGCACCCCTTGGGAAAAAGACGTTTAGAAACCTCTTGGTGCAGAATCCGATCCAAGGAGATATTACGATATCTCGACACATTCCATCAGCCAATCTGATTGACCATTCTTTTCATGATTTCGAGCCAGCTGTCTCTGTGAATGAGCAACTTCCCTCCTTCTTGCAGTCGTGCAATACGGTAGTTGAGATGAACTTCTCTTGCCCTTCGGACACTTCCGCAAGCAAAGCGGCCGTCTCAGCAAGAAAAACATTGATGTGCAGAGTACACTCTGCTTCCGATGATACACCTTCTGCTTTGTTGGGGACTGTCACCCCTTACAATGACACTAATGGCGTCAGTCCAGCAACTGACCCGATGACTCCCACTGGTGAAACACTTTGCGATATCACAGACCGATATCCTCGTCTCAGTTTGCAGGTACTGAAGAGGTTGCCACACGCGGACGCGGTGGTGACTGACAGACCTCGACAGCCACTGAAGGTGTTGAAGCACAAACACCAGGAGATTTGGTTGAAAGGTTACAGCCATTCTCATAATAACGCGGCCACTGACAACTCGTACATAGGGTCCGATCTTTTCGTTTGCGCCTCGGACACCAATATCACCCGCTGGTGGGGGGGTCCCGAGACACAAAGGGGGGGAATAGTAGCCCAGACCCATGATGAGCCTCATCGAGGCCGGTGGGGGGGTCGAGACTACGGACAACACCGTACGAGGCCGCCAGAGCATAAATCAAATCTAATTGTAAACTCCCCTATGAGAACAGTGAGGAGCAGACAGGCCCCTAGACTGGGATTATCTTAGAACACGTCTAAGATAGTACTGAGGTGTACCACACTGGTCGTAAAGGAAGTCCAATGGACTTGTCCACCTCCAAAACAAATGGCAACAATAATCATTCCTTGCCATGTGTAGGTTCAACTACAATACAACCAGTAATATGCTCCAATCATGTGTTCCGGTAGATAATATTTCAGAATAAATCGGTAGGACAACTGGACCCCTTGAATACCAGTACCAATACCACAGTCAGTCCAGCAACACTCAGTAAGAGGATTAGTAACCTCACAAGTTAAATTGCTATTGATAATAGCGACATAGGAGTCACTCAGAGTGCAACACGGGGAAGGGAATCTCCATTGCACTCTTCCAATGGTTAACACATGCCACTAATAAATAGAACCCTCCGTTCAGGAGAAAATTATTAGAAGTCATGAACCATGATCACACCACGTACGACTGGTCTAATACTTAGAGTACTTCCGTCGTGAGGTTAGCTCCTCCGTGGATAACATAGCTATGAAATTGACTTCATACCTACTGCCACTACAATAGTGGAAGACACAGTGACTTGTAGAAAACTACTACAGACTCCCTTGACACCAATTCTGACTGACCTCCAGGCATTGACCTGAAAATTACCTGACTACGTCAGACTCATTCTGAACAAGTTGTAATCTGCCAGGATACTTGGTTTTCTTCCCTTGACATGCGCGATTGTGTAAGCATAAACGCACATGCACAACGGAACATCCAATTAGGATTTATGCTAGGATCACTTAAGGGTCCAAGCAAAATACCAGCCTTAGTAAAGTTGAACATTTACTTCTAGGCCTTTGACTCTACAGCACTCACCAGTTTTCTAACCAGAAGTCCATAGGTCATCCTGTAGACTGCCCAAAACTAGTGCCTTACAGCTGTAGACTTATCATATAGTTGTCAACTTAGGATAGTACCCTAAGCGCCACCCCGCAAATTAGGAAAGCCCTAAATATGTCATTAGACAATGCCATGATAGGGTCATTTTGCCAAGACCATGGACGTAGATAGAATACAGTCCAATTAGATGATTAAGGTGGCATAACTATATTTTGTTTTGTTTATGCTTTCATTCCTTTTGGTTCATTTTCTTCGGCACATAGAAAGTGATAGAGCCATAAACAACTCCCCCATACAACCATCAGTTAGTGCCACAACACCGCTCATTTGGGGGGAAATGTAATGATATATTTCACGAGTGTGTGTGCGTTGTTAACATCTGCCTAAGTTACTGCCCAGATATTCCAGTCTGGACGACCAGACGACGGGTCCGAACGGCGATCCCAATCCGGACATCCGCTGCCGAGTCATGGAACGGACATCTTCATTTGCAGAGACCCTACCCAGGTCGACCACCAGAGGGGGGACTGCAATAGCAACCACCAACTGGACATCTACTGCCCAGCCTTGGAGAGGATTTCTTCATTTGCAGACACCCTACCCGGGTCGACCGCCAGATGGGGACCACAACGATGATCCACAACTAGGACAACCCACGTTCATTTTTATGTTGGGTTATAACATGCAGGTTAATCGCAAGATTGAACCCAACATGGGGGGACTGTCATGACGTTGGCCTGTGGGTAAGGTTTATGACCACCCCCCCATAAATACCTTTCTCTCTTCCCCTCTCTGAATCTACTGAAGGACCTGAATAGCCTGTGTTAAATATAGAGAGTCTGGGAACATCAAACAAATGGGGAAAGGTACCACATATTTTGTCAATAAAACCAGTTGGAAATATGCTTGGGAACGTAATGAGTATGTATGTCAGTTCGGTTGTCATCTGAGACATTATGACTGATGACAGGACGACATAAACTGTATCTGAGAAAGTATACACCCTCTAGTTATCAGAGTCACATGGAATTGTTATGCAATTGAAATGTTTGATATTGAAAATGTTTGTTAGGAGATTAAATGTAATTTTAGCTTCCGAATGAGAGATTTGGGTTTTCATAAGGAAAGTGCCCTGCTCGATCAGTAACCCAACCCTGTGAAGAGACAGGGGTTATAAACGATGAAACACCTCCCTCCCCCTCTCCACTATATAATCCTTTGACGAAAAGATAACCAGGTTGTTCCAGTACGGGAGGTCTGCAGCCTCTACGTTAGAAGGACACACATGTCAACTAAGCCAACCTCGGCGTGAGCTTTGGTGGCGAATGGTATGAACTTTGAGCTTATTCACTACAGAAGTGATACTTCCTAGCCGTTGAGTTAGCAGCGGCCGCTGCTAACGTGGGCTAGGAAAGGACGGATGACGGATACAGTCTAACAGACGGACGAAGATACCACCACGTTTCCAATTTACCACCAGAGACATTCTTCCGAGTACGGAAGGTCTGTTGGCCAACCCGGCCAGCATCTACGACCAATCTACCGAAGCGCAGCTCAGAGTAAATATTTATTGCATTTTCCTTTTCCAAATGGGCGGTAATTTAGAATGCATAAGATAATGTATTTACGATAGCATAGCTGCTGTTTCTGTGTTCCTAAATCTTCCCGCTCTTTCATTCAAGCCCAACCCCCTTTCCTTTGTGTAACTAGCTTTCATACAGGTTCCGTCCACCAGGACGTTTTCTGTATGACATCATTGTATTCTGTGTATTTGTAATTCTGTGTGATTAGTTAGGTATTTAGTAAATAAATAATTAAACCCAATTTTGTATTGCTGATTCAACTTGTTAGCCAGGGTTCGTGAAGATAGCCAAGAATTTACAACTTTCATTATGAGACTGAAAATAAGACAAGGGTTAACATTGACTGCTATCGATGTAAAATATTACTAAGTATTTTAAGAGTTTATTCGGAAGATAACGGCTCTATAAACGTTCTTCCGTGGTGCCTTGACTTTCTAGTTAATTACATTTACATGATTAGCTTAATCAGGTAATATTAATTACAGAGAAATCATTTTATAAATTAGCATGTCATATCACTTAATCCGGCATAGCCAAAGACACGACACAGGTAATTTGTTCAAACTTACTTGGATTTCGATTGGGTTCAATCGGCGAGTTGTCTTCCCACCTAATGGGAAAGCCCATCTTATCCAAGTTGACATAGTCGTTTCCTGCAATGGCAGCGAAGACTGGGAGAAGCTGTCTGTTGATGTTGAAGTGTCTGCAGAAGCTTGTTGTGGTGTACCGCTTGCAGGGGATGTAATTTTGAGTACTCCAGCGTTGCGTCGATGCGTTGTGCCACTTAAAATGGGAGATGGGCAGATATCCTGCCTGGATGTCAAAAATATAAAAGTCACTGTCATAGGACAGGACCGGACAGTTCCACCTTTGAGCCAAGGAGGCTATTTCTTGGTCTGCTTCAAAGATGCACTGTACGAATGGCACCTTCAGGCTGGAGAGGACTTGTTTGAAGACTTGTTTGATGAGGATTGGTAGTAAACCGCACCCCCAAAGCCCCTTGGACAAGTTGTTGGCTGTGTTGAGCGTTGATTGAACTCGGTGGAGGAGAGTTTCAAACTTTTTATCGGAAAAGTCAGAGCCTCCATCTATAATCACATAAGGTTCAATGCCACAATCTCTCAGAGCCTTAAAGAACTTGCAGACCTGGTCCTCAAAATCATCATAATCCCCTCCATGCTTCTGATCCAAACATGATTTAAAAAAAAGAGAGAGGTAGAGATTAGTGCCATCTATGACCAGCTTGCTGTTTCTGAAGTGATAATCTGTTAAAATCTCTCCAGTATCATCTATAAAGCTGGTTAAACCCAAGACACCCATGATGTGCTCCTTCTGGGATGTGATGTCTTTCCAAGTGAATAGTTTTAGTCACAGGACTATTTATAGCGTCATAACAATGGACTAGTTTCCTTTTAGTTAAGTTTCCCTTTCCATTCGTCATATCTCCCTCATTGTAACGCCCTGGCCATAGAGAGGGGTTTTTGTTCTTTATTTTGGTTAGGCCAGGGTGTTACATTGGGTGGGCGTTCTATGTTCTTTTTCTAGGTTTTTGTATTTCTTTGTTTTGGGCCGTGTGTGGCTCCCAATCAGGCACAGCTGAAGTTCGTTGTCGTTGATTGGGAGTCACACATCAGGAGCATGTGTTTCCTTTGGGTTTTGTGGGGGATTGTTTTTGTTTAGTGTTTTGCACCTGACAGGACTGTTTGGCTGTCGGTTTCCTTGTTTTGTTTTTGTATAGTGTTCTTGCTTAATTAAATTCAAAGATGAACACTAACTCCGCTGCGTATTGGTCCACTTTCTCGGACGATGACTTCTCTGTTTCGTCTGACGAAGAAGACAGCCGTTACGGAATCCCCCACCAACAACGGACCAAGCAGCGGAGGAAGGAGCAGCGCCAGGAGGAGCAAGGATCCTGGACCAGGGAGAGAAAGGACTGGACATGGGAGGACATCCTGGACGGGAAGGGATCCTACACTTGGGAAGAGATCCTGGTCGGAAGGGATCGCCTCCCATGGGAACAGGTAGAGGCACTCAGAAGAGTGGAGGCAGCAGGAAAGAGGGACCAACGGTATGAAGGAACACGGCTGGCAAGGAAGCCCGAGAGGCAGCCCCAAATCTTTTGGGGGGGCATACGGGGAGGGTGGCAGAGTCAGGTTGGAGACCTGAGCCAGCTCCCCGTGCTTACAGGAGGCAGCGCAGTACTGGTCAGACACCGTGTTATGCGGTAAAGCGCACGGTGTCCCCAGTACGCGTGGAGAGCCCGGTGCGCTACATCCCAGCTCCTAACATCTGCCGGGGGAGGTTGGGCATCGAGCCAGGAAGGGTTGTGCAGGCCGTGCACTCTAGACCTCCAATGCGTCTTCAGGACCTGGTCTATCCTGGGCCTGCGCCCAGGACTAGGCCTCCAGTGGGTCTCCCCATCTTGGCTAAGCCTGTGCCTCCTCCTTGGACCAGGCCTCCAGTGGGTCTCCCCATCCTGGTTAAGCCTGTGCCTCCTCCTTGGACCAGGCCTCCAGTGGGTCTCCCCATCCTGGTTAAGCCTGTGCCTCCTCCTCGGACCAGGCCTCCAGTGGGTCTCCCCATCCTGGTCAGTCCTGTGCCTGCTCAACGGACCAGGCCTCCAGTGGGTCTCCCCATCCTGGTCCGTCCTGTGCCTCCACCTAGGACCAGGCCACCAGTGGGTCTCCCCATCCTGGTCCGTCCTGTGCCACCTCCCAGGACTAGGCCTACAGTGGGTCTCGCCAGTCCGGAGCCGCCAGAGCCGCCCGCCAGTCAGGAGCTGCCAGAGCCGCCCGCCAGTCAGGAGCTGCCAGAGCCGCCCGCCAGTCAGGAGCTGCCAGAGCCGCCCGCCAGTCAGGAGCTACCAGAGCCGCCCGCCAGTCAGGAGCTGCCAGAGCCGCCCGCCAGTCAGGAGCTGCCAGAGCCGCCCCTCAGTCAGGAGCTGCCAGAGTGGCCCGCCTGTCCAGAGCTGCCAGAGTGGACCGCCTGTTCGGAGCTGCCAGAGTGGCCCGCCTGTTCGGAGCTGCCAGAGTGGCCTGCCTGTTCAGAGCTGCCAGAGTAGCCCGCCTGTTCGGAGCTGCCAGAGTGGCCCGCCTGTTCGGAGCTGCCAGAGTGGCCCGCCTGTTCGGAGCTGCCAGAGTGCCCCGCCTGTTCGGAGCTGCCAGAGTGGCACGCCTGTCCGGAGCTGCCAGAGTGGCACGCCTGTTCGGAGCTGCCAGAGTGGCCCGCCAGGTGTTGGTGTGGGCTACCATGGTGGTGGAGGTGTGGGCTACCGTGGTGGTGTTGTTGGGGGCTACCATGGTGGTGGAGTTGTGGGCTACCATGGTGGTGGAGTTGTGGGCTACCATGGTGGTGTTATTGTGGGCTACCATGGTGGTGTTGCTGTGGGCTACCATGGTGGTGTTGTTGTGGGCTACCATGGTGGTGTTGTTGTGGGCTACCATGGTGGTGTTGCTGTGGACTACCATGGTGGTGATGTTGTGGGCTACCATGGTGGTGGAGTTGGGGGCTACCATGGTAGTGGAGTTGTGGGCTACCATGGTGGAGTTGTTGTGGGCTACCATGGTGGTGGAGTTGTGGGCTACCATGGTGGAGTTGTTGTGGGCTACCATGGTGGTGTTGTTGTGGGCTAGCATGGTGGTGGTGGTGTTGGCTACCATGGTGGTGTTGGTGTGGGCTACCATGGTGGTGGAGGTGTGGGCTACCGTGGTGGTGTTGGTGTGGGCTACCGTGGTGGTGTTGTTGTGGGCTACCATGGTGGTGGAGTTGTGGGCTACCATGGTGGTGGAGTTGTGGGCTACCGTGGTGGTGGATTTGTGGGCTACCATGGTGGTGTTGCTGTGGGCTACCATGGTGGTGATGTTGTGGGCTACCATGGTGGTGGAGTTGGGGGCTACCATGGTAGTGGAGTTGTGGGCTACCATGGTGGAGTTGTTATGGCTACCATGGTGGTGGAGTTGTGGGCTACCATGGTGGAGTTGTTGTGGGCTACCATGGTGGTGTTGTTGTGGGCTAGCATGGTGGTGGTGTTGGCTACCATGGTGGTGTTGGTGTGGGCTACCATGGTGGTGGAGGTGTGGGCTACCGTGGTGGTGTTGGTGTGGGCTACCGTGGTGGTGTTGTTGTGGGCTACCATGGTGGTGGAGTTGTGGGCTACCGTGGTGGTGGAGTTGTGGGCTACCGTGGTGGTGGATTTGTGGGCTACCGTGGTGGTGATGGTGTGGGCTACCATGGTGGTGTTGTTATGGGCTACCATGGTGGTGGAGTTGTGAGCTACCATGGTGGTGGAGTTGTGGGCTACCGTGGTGGTGTTGGTGTGGGCTACCATGTTGGTGGTGGTGGTATTGGTGATGAGGGCTACTATGCTGGTGTGAGAGAGAGAAGAGAGAGAGAGAGTTAGAGAGAGCATACTTAAATTCACACAGGACACCGGATAAGACAGGAGAAATACTCCAGGTATAACAGACTGACCCTAGCCCCCCGACACATAAACTATTGCAGCATAAATACTGGAGGCTGAAACAGGAGGGGTCTGGAGACACTATGGCCCCGTCCGACAATACCCCCGGACAGGGCCAAACAGGCAGGATATAACCACACCCACTTTGCCAAAGCACAGCCCCCACACCACTAGAGGGATATATTCAACTACCAACTTACTATCCTGAGACAAGGCAGAGTATAGCACACAAAGATCTTCCATACGGCACGAACCCGAGGGGGGGCACCAACCCGGACAGGAAGATCACGCCAGTGACTCAACCCACTCAAGTGACCCACCCCTCCTTTGGACGGCATGGAAGAGCACCAGTAAGCCAGTGACTCAGCCCCCGTAATAAGGTTTGAGGCAGAGAATCCCAGTGAAGAGAGGGGAACCAGCCAGGCAGAGACAGCAAGGGCGGTTTGTTGCTCCAGTGCATTTCCGTTCACCTTCACACTCCTGGACCAGACTACACTCAATCATAGGACCTACAGAAGAGATGAGTCTTCAATAAAGACTTAAAGGTTGAGACCAAGTCTGCGTCTCTCACATGGATAAGCAGACCATTCCATAAAAATGGAGCTCTATAGGAGAAAGCCCTGCCTCCAGCTGTTTGCTTAGAAATTCTAGAGTCAATAATGAGGCCTGCATCTTGTGACCATAGCGTACGTGTAGGTATGTACGGCAGGACGGAATTGGAAAGATAGGTAGGAGCAAGCCCATATAATGCTTTGCAGTAAAACCTTGAAATCAGCCCTAGCCTTAACAGGAAGCCAGTGTAGAGAGGCTGCCCAAGTTACACAAGTTTTTATTTTTATTTCAATGTTTACCCATTTTTATTCCAAAATCTTTTTTTTAATTCACAGGATCAAACTTTTGGCATCTGGCACTCACTAGGCCTCTCCTCACTAGCCCAATTATTCTTTGATGATACATTTGCCTCTTTTGCTCAGATACAGGAAAAGTTCAACCTCCCCAATCCCACTTTTTTCACTATCTCCAGACTAGGAACTTTGTCAGAGCTAACACACCTGAATTTCCCCATAGGCCTGCGAATACAGCTATAGAGAGCATCTTTGAGCTGAACAAGCTTCCTAGGGGTGCAATTTCAGATGTATATGCAATCATTAATGACTTTCAGAACCCTGGGAATCTGTGCTGCACAGGGTGCATTCATCGTCTTTTAGCACTAGACACAGCCTCCTTCAAGTCAAGGTGGTTCACCGTATCCACTGGTCCGGGGCCAAACTGGGAAGAACATTATCTGATTTTGATCCTACCTGTGTCCGATGTAAAACGGAACCAGCCACACTGTCTCATATGTTTTGGGGCTGTGACAGACTGTCAGGTTTCTAGGAATTAATATTTAAATGTTTCTCTGATATATATGACACTGTTATAGATCCGTCTCCCCTTATAGCCCTTTTTGGAGTACTGCCCATAGGTACCCACCTGACAAGAATTCAGTTGGACACTGTTGCTCTTTTAGCTAGACGGCTAATACTACAGAACTGGAAGATGGCAGCTCCCCCATCTTATAAATATTGGGTGGGAGATGTGTTGTGCTCTCTGAAACTATAAAAAATGTAATTCAATACACATGGGAACCCCAAACTGTTTTATGAGGCCTGGGCTCCATTCCGGTCCTACTTTTAACAGTCCATCCTCTGATGTCATTCATATTAAAACTAAAATAAGTCTGTATTTGACTCCCCTGTGACTGAAGGGTTGGATGAGCATTTCTTTGTGTGTTTTTTTTGGGGGGGGCATTAAGGTTGATGATGTGCTTATTGATTGTGACCTGCGGATGCCTTGTTCATCTTGCCTGGACAGAGACTAAAATGTGAGCTTGTTTTGCCCTGGGTTTTATTTTATTTTATTTTGTTCACGCTTACATAAAATGATTATTATAATTTTTCTTAAAACATTGTAAACTTTGAATGGTGGATGGTTGGTCTGTGGCCATGACTGTCTGTGATTGGTTACATTTCTCCACCCCTATCCCTTGTCTGTTTACAGGAACAATGGTGAGGTGTCTGCTCTGTCCCTGTACTACAGATTGCCCTTTAACCTTTGTAGCCTTCGGCCAGGTGTGTTTAACTTGTCTAAAGTACGGTATCTTTAAAGCTATTCTTTTTTATTTGTATTTTCTTCTAGTTGAGTATATTAATTATATTGTTTTGTGTTGTCTTGTGTGTAAAACTGAATAAACAGAGTTTTCAAAGAAGCACAGTATTTAATAACAAGAAAAACAGGTTACCTTCTACAATGTATAAACAGCTTTTGTCTCGCCCCTTAGTCTATCAGATGGTGTCTAAAACACTCTAACAGCTACTTTAACACACTATCAATGACGTCACCTTAAGGATTCCTCATAGAATTATACTTTAACCAAGTATAATAAAAATCTAAATATAACTATAATAAAATCTAAATATAAGTATAATACAAACCTAAATATAAGTATAATAAAAACCTAATTGTATCTCAAGCTAAAAAGCGAAAGCAAAAATCTTGTTCCAGCAGGCGACAGGTTCTTCTAGCTAGCTCAAAGAGAGGTGGGACCCTTCCTTTATACCCTCAGTCTTCCTTTCTGCTAACTCATTATAGCTAACTCCTGCTCCAATGATGCATTAACACCTAATTGAGTATTGCTCATAAGGGTCATTTTCAGCACCAACTAACCCCCACCTCCTGCCTGGCTGTTCTGACCTCCAATTCCAATTCAAGCTAGAAACCTTAGTGTACTCCAGTACTGCACTACTTTAATCCCCCTTTAATATTTCCTAATGGATATTTCCCAATGTTTTCAACTTTCATCATATTTAACCTTTATTGATAATTTCAATAAACTTCAGTCCCAATTCATTTCTTCTCCTTTTTCTTATTTTCTTTAAATAAATGTAAATTCTCTTATCGATGTTCATTCTTCTTTATGCTCTGTGTGTGAATGAAAGTGAAACTACTTCATGAGTGTGTGTGTGTGTGTGGGTGTATGCAAGTGGGGCCTTCCTACCCCTGCCCTCTGTCAATAAAATGTCACAGAAAACTGGGCCTTTGCCTACTATTCTTAACAGTTGGATAGTGGTCCCTATATAGTGGTCCCTATATAGTGGTCCCTATATCTATAACTCAGCAGATGTATAGTGGTCCCTATATAGTGGTCCGTTTATAGTGGTCCCTATATAGTGGTCCGTATATAGTGGTCCCTATATAGTGGTCCGTATATAGTGGTCCCTATATAGTGGTCCGTATATAGTGGTCCCTATATAGTGGTACCTATATCTATAACTCAGCAGTTGTATAGTGGTCCCTATATAGTGGTCCGTATATAGTGGTCCCTATATAGTGGTCCGTATATAGTGGTCCCTATATTTACAACTTGACAGAGCTTTGTTGAATCTTTCCTTCCTCTTGCAGTGGGACATTGGGACTTCAGTACAACTTCCTTATCATCATTATCATCATCCTCTTCTTCCTCCAGCACCAGAATCTGTGGAGGGGCCGTACTGTTGTCCAGTAGTCTCAGTTTCCTGGGAGTTGAGAATGGCTTCCAGCATGGCTCTGTACAGCTGCCCAGAGGAAGGGTCTTCCATCAGGAGAGAATCTGGGGTCACCCCCCCTCTCAGTTGGCCCACAAGCTGGTGCACCAGAGTACCCCTGTACAGCCTAGACTCCAACAGGGAAACAACAGAGGGTTGAATTAGCTGTGTTGCTGCTGGGCTAGAATAAAATGTAAAGGAATACCACTGGTCTACTGTAGAGGTTAGAGGTTAGCGGTTAGGGTTGATTCAGGAAGTGACACGTTACCATGCAATCTGAGGCTCAGGTAGAGGGAAGCACAGCAGTTGGTTCAGGTCAAGGCCATCCCTCATGCAGCGCTGCCATTGGCTATAGGCGTGGGCCACAGCCAGGTCTAGGTTACTAGCACCTCTCTGAATCAGCCCTCTCAGCCTCTCCAACACAGGTCCCTCCTCTATAAACCCTGATACACAAAAAGAGAGGAGTCATTGGCTGCACTTCACGCACTTTATTTATACATTCTAAGTTGTGTGTGCCTGTATGTGTGTTTCCGTTCATATTCTGGTCCATACCTGTCTGGCTCTTCCTCTGTCTGCAGAGCTCTCCATACACCAGTCCTAGTAGCAGGGCCTGCAGGAAAGGATGGTCTGGTCGGAGATGGGCGTGCCTCAGCCAGTAGTAGGTAACAGCCACAGGAAGTCCCAGATGAGGTGGGATACCATTCAAAGTGGACTGGGACACACCAAGGGTTTCCAAAAACACCTCAAGCCGCACTGAATGTGGAGCCTAAGAAACAGAACAAGAGAATGAGAATTAATTTTTAGAATCAACAGCAGCATGTTCATATTATACTGTATACTATATCACATGTTTACATACCTGATATACTGTATACTATATCACATGTATACATACCTGATATACTGTATACTATATCACATGTATACATACCTGATATACTGTATACTATATCACATGTTTACATACCTGATATACTGAATACTATATCACATGTATACATACCTGATATACTGTATACTATATCACATGTATACATACCTGATATACTGTATACTATATCACATGTTTACATACCTGATATACTGTATTCTATATCACATGTATACATACCTGATATACTGTATACTATATCACATGTATACATACCTGATATACTGTATACTATATCACATGTATACATACCTGATATACTGTATACTATATCACATGTATACATACCTGATATACTGTATACTATATCACATGTTTACATACCTGATATACTGTATTCTATATCACATGTATACATACCTGATATACTGTATACTATATCACATGTATACATACCTGATATACTGAATACTATATCACATGTATACATACCTGATATACTGTATACTATATCACATGTTTACATACCTGATATACTGTATACTATATCACATGTATACATACCTGATATACTGTATACTATATCACATGTATACATACCTGATATACTGTATACTATATCACATGTTTACATACCTGATATACTGTATTCTATATCACATGTATACATACCTGATATACTGTATACTATATCACATGTATACATACCTGATATACTGTATACTATATCACATGTATACATACCTGATATACTGAATACTATATCACATGTACACATACCTGATATACTGTATACTATATCACATGTTTACATACCTGATATACTGTATACTATATCACATGTATACATACCTGATATACTGTATACTATATCACATGTATACATACCTGATATACTGAATACTATATCACATGTATACATACCTGATATACTGTATACTATATCACATGTTTACATACCTGATATACTGTATACTATATCACATGTATACATACCTGATATACTGTATTCTATATCACATGTTTACATACCTGATATACTGTATACTATATCACATGTATACATACCTGATATACTGTATACTATATCACATGTTTACATACCTGATATACTGTATACTATATCACATGTATACATACCTGATATACTGTATTCTATATCACATGTTTACATACCTGATATACTGTATACTATATCACATGTATACATACCTGATATACTGTATACTATATCACATGTATACATACCTGATATACTGTATACTATATCACATGTATACATACCTGATATACTGTATACTATATCACATGTTTACATACCTGATATACTGTATACTATATCACATGTATACATACCTGATATACTGTATACTATATCACATGTTTACATACCTGATATACTGTATACTATATCACATGTATACATACTATATATACTGTATACTATATCACATGTATACATACCTGATATACTGTATACTATATCACATGTATACATACCTGATATACTGTATACTATATCACATGTATACATACCTGATATACTGAATACTATATCACATGTATACATACCTGATATACTGTATACTATATCACATGTTTACATACCTGATATACTGTATACTATATCACATGTATACATACCTGATATACTGTATACTATATCACATGTATACATACCTGATATACTGTATACTATATCACATGTATACATACCTGATATACTGTATACTATATCACATGTATATATACCTGATTCAGCATGTCTAGCTGCATTTGTTGTGCAGCTCTGGGCAAGATGGCTTTAACCATGCTGCTGGTCAGGTTAATGCCTTCCCTGTCATACTCCTCCACTTCCCTCCTCTCACCCAGCAGCAGCCCAAAGACTACCTGCCGTATGGGCCGAGAGGTGTTGTTCCCACTGGCTAAGCTGGGATCTTCAACTTGGACTCCCTGTATCACTGGCCTCAGCTGCAGAATGTATATTATGCAGGACGGAAGTGTCCCCTTCATCAACGGCAGCAGGGTCCAGTCTGGAAGGACACTCAGATGGTCTGGGAGATGGCCGGGATCAGGAGCCTTGTCTTTAATGAAGAACTGCTCCAGGCAACCGGGTTGAAGCTGGTATGTCTCTATGCTCAGAGAGAGGGCCTGGAGGGCAGCATCCATGTTGTGTTGGTTGTTCCTAGAAACGATGAGTCTGGGCACATTGTCCAAGGCCTCCTGCTGCTCCTGGAAACTGGCCAGCCAATTCAGCAACTTGTTGAAAAAGACAACCCCTTCCCAAGCACAAACATATACAGTTTAAGTCAGACTTTTACATACACCTCAGCCAAATACATTTAAACTCACTTTTTCGCAATTCCTGACATTTAATCCTAGTAAAAATTCCCTGTTTTAGGTCAGTTAGGATCCCCACTTTATTTTAAGAATGTGAAATGTCAGAATAATAGTAGAGAGAATTATTTATTTCAGCTTTTATTTCTTTCACAACATTCCCAGTGGGTCAGAAGTTTACATGCACTCAATTAGTATTTGGTAGCATTGCCTAAATTGTTTAACTTGGGCCAAACGTTTCAGGTAGCCTTTCACAAGCTTCCCACAATAAGTTGGGTGAATTTTGGCCCATTCCTCCTGACAGAGCTGGTGTAACAGAATCAGGTTTGTAGGCCTCCTTGCTCGCACACGCTTTTTTAGTTCTGTCCACACATTTTCTATGGGATTGAGGTCAGGGCTTTGTGATGGCCACTCCAATACCTTGACTTTGTTGTCCTTAAGCCGTTTTGCCACAACTTTGGAATTATGCTTGGGGTCAATGTCCATTTGGAAGACCCATTTGCGACCAAGCTTTAACTTCCTGACTGATGTCTTGAGATTTTGCTTCAATATATCCACATAATTTTCCTTCCTCATGAAGTCATCTATTCTGTGAACTGCACCAGTCCCTCCTGCAGCAAAGCACCACCACGACATGATGCTGCCACCCCCGTGCTTCACGGTTGGGATGGTGTTCTTCGGCTTGCAAGCCTCCCCCTTTATCCTCCAAACATAACAATGGTCATTATGGCTAAACAATTCTATTTTGGTTTCATCAGACCAGAGGTCATTTCTCCAAAAAGTACGATCTTTGTTCCCATGTGCAGTTGCAAACCGTAGTCTGTTTTTTTATGGCGGTTTTTGAGCAGTAGCTTCTTCCTTGCTGAGCAGCCTTTCAGGTTTGTCGATATAGGACTCGTTTTACTGTGGATATAGATACATTCTACCTGTTTCCTCCAGCATCTTCACAAGGTCCTTTGCTGTTGTTCTGGGATTGATTTGCACGTTTCTCACCAAAGTACGTTCATCTCTAGGAGACAGAGCGCGTCTCCTTCCTGGGCGGTATGACGGCTGTGTTGTCCCATGGTGTTTATACTTGCGTACTATTGTTTGTACAGATGAACGTGGTACCTTCAGGCGTTTGGAAATTGCTCCCAAGGATGAACCAGACTTGTGGAGGTCTACAATTTTCTTCTGAGGTCTTGGCTGATTTCTTTTGATTTTCCCATGATGTCAAGCAAAGAGGCACTGCGTTTGAAGGTAGGCCTTGAAATACATCCACAGGTACACCTCCAATTGACTCAAATGATGTCAATTAGCCTATCAGAAGCTTCTAAAGCCATGACATATTTTTCTGGAATTTTCCAAGCTGTTTAAAGGCACAGTCAACTTAGTGTATGTAAACTTCTGACCCGCTGGAATTGTGATACAGTGAATTATAAGTGAAATAATCTGTCTGTAAACAATTGTTGGAAAAATTACTTATGTCATGCACAAAGTAGATGTCCTAACCGACTTGCCAAAACTATAGTTTGTTAACAATACATTTGTGGAGTGGTTGAAAAACAAGTTTTAATGACTCCAACCTAAGTGTATGTAAACTTCCGACTTCAACTGTATATATAAAATAAAGCAGACATTGAATATCCCGTATCAATGACACTTTGGATGGTATATCAATACACCCAGTCACTATAATGATACAGGCATCCTTCCTAACTCAGTTGTTGAAGAGGAAGGGAATCACTCAGGGATTTCACCATGAGGCCAATGGTGACGTTAATGGCTGTGATAGGAGAAAACTGAGGATGGATTAACAACATTGTAGTTATTCCACAATACTAACCTAATTGACAGAGTGAAAAGAAGGAAGCCTGTACAGCAGGGATCTCCAACCTTTTCTAGCATGACAGCTACATGAAGAAAAATGAATGTCACGAGCTACTCGTTTTTTTTAAACCTTTCAAATCGGCAAATTCTTCTCTCCTCAACCCTGCAACTCTTCCCCTGTTCCTTGTACAAGAGATGTGTTTTCTGGCAATATATAATAGTCAAATAACAACTCTAAGTGGGCCCCATAAAATTGTATTTTGAATTATCCCAAATTCTGTTTTGTGTGCATTTTCAGTTTTTTACTCTCAATATTACAATTATTCAGAGAGAAACAATGGAAGTTGATGTTCTGAGTCCATGTCAATGCTTAAATCACATCAACAGAAAAATGTAGAGGTCTGAAAAAAATGCTAACAAATGTATATATTTTTCTGTAATTCCCCTTTAATTGTGCATGTAGCAGGAGAGGAATGTATTGGTTTAGCAATGTTTCTGCTGTTAGGCCTACTGCTGCAGCACATCACGGCAGAGACTGCTAAACAACGGCCGCCTAATTTATCCAAATAATCATGATATACACTGCCGTTCAAAAGTTTGGGGTCACTTAGAAATGTCCTTGTTTTTGGAAGAAAAGCACATTATTTGACCATAAAAATAACATCAAATTGATCAGAAATACAGTGTAGACATTGTTAATGTTGTAAATGACTATTGTAGATGGAAACGTCAGATTTTTAATGGAATATCTACATAGGCCCATTATCAGCAACCATCACTCCTGTGTTCCAATGGCACGTTGTGTTAGCTAATCCAAGTTTATCATTTTAAAAGGCTAATTGATCATTAGAAAACCTTTTGCAATTATGTTAGCACAGCTGAAAACTGTTGTACTTATTAAAGAAGCAATAAAACTGGCCTTCTTTAGACTAATTGAGTATCTGGAGCATCAGCATTTGTGGGTTCGATTACAGGCTCAAAATGGCCAGAAACTCCTCAGTCTATTCTTGTTCTGAGAATTGAAGGCTATTCCATGCGAGAAATTGCCAAGAAACTGAAGATCTCGTACAACGCTGTGTACTACTCCCTTCACAGAACAGCGCAAACTGTCTCTCACCAGAATAGAAAGAGGAGTGGGAGGCCAAGAGGAGTGGGAGATGTCATTTAATGCATTTCAAACAGTGATTATCAGCCCCCAAACCTCCATATTGGTAAACATTATCTTTGTGTTAGTAGAGGACTCAATAAAGAAGAAACGTAATTTGCATCCCATTGACGTATACTACACATGCAACCTCTCTCTTGCTCTGAAGGTACGATTCAATTTCAGCCGTCAAAAGAGAGAGGCTTACAGCCAGGCAGTAATAATATTAAACCTGCACATTATTTATGCAGAGGAGAATTGCCATTGCTTGATTTCTGCTCATGAAATGTTAATATATTAAAAGGGAAATTGTACTATTTTAATCTCTGAATTAACTCTTATCTGGTGGAAGCACTTCATTCTGTTTCTTTGCTTGTAGTATTTGTTTACAAAATGAAAATAAAATTACTGTAGCTGTATGGCATTTCATATGGTAAAGTCCACTATGTTGTGAGCTGCTGCTTGCATTTGACCAGTTGTCTCAGATAAACAGAATGAATGTCAGTGGTCTGTTTGTGATTTCAGATATGCACTACTGGTCAAAAGTTTTTGTCACGATCGTCGTTGGAAGCATACTCGGACCAAAGCGCAGCTTGATCTGGGTTCCACATATTTATTGAAGTGAAACTCTCAAAAAAAGAATAAAGAATAAACGAACACGTGAAGCTATGGCGTGCTCACAGGCAACTACACATAAACAAGATCCCACAAAACACAGTGGGGAAATGGCTGCCTAAATATGATCCCCAATCAGAGACAATGATAAACAGCTGCCTCTGATTGGGAACCATACCAGGCCAACATAGGAATAAACACACTAGATCTCCCACCCTTGTCACACCCCGACCAAATTAGAGAATAAAAAGGCTCTCTATGGTCAGGGAGTGACAGTTTTAGAAAACCTACTCATTCAAGGGTTTTTCTTTATTCTTACTATTTTCTACATTGTAGAATAATAGTGAAGACATCAAAACTATTAAATAACACATTTGGAATCAGTAACCAAATAAGGGTTAAACAAATGAAAATATATTTTATATTTGAGATTCTTCAAATAGCCACCCTTTGCTTTGATGACGGCTACAATATTATTGTAGTGATCCTCGAGCCACCTTACAATTCCCACCAAGTGGGTTAGCCCTGTTGGTACGATGCGTAGAGTGTTTGCCTTTCACGCCAGCTACCTGGGATCGCCCCACCATTCACTACAGTATTATATATATATATAATTATTCGTTTTTATTTTTATTTAACTAAGCAAGTCAGTTCAGAACAAATTCTTATTTACAATGACGGCCTAAGAACAGTGGGTTAACTGCCTTGTTCAGGGGCAGAACGACAGATTTTTACCTTGTCAGCTCGGGAATTCGATGTAGCAACCTTTCGGTTACTTGCCCAACGCTCAAACCACTAGGCTACCTGCCGCCCCAAATGCATCTGTAGTAGTTGTGTATACTTCGGTATACAGGTAATTTGTTCAAACTTACTTGGCCTTCGATTGGGTTCCATCGGCAGCTTGTCTTCCCACCTAATGGGAAAGCCCATCTTATCCAAGTTGACATAGTCGTTTCCTGTGATGGCAGCGAAGACTGGGAGAAGCTGTCTGTTGATCTTGAAGTGTCTGCAGAAGCTTGTTGTGGTGTACCGTTTGCAGGGGATGTAATTTTGAGAACTCCAGCGTTGCGTCGATGCGTTCTGCCACTTAAAATGGGAGATGGGCAGATATCCTGCCTGGATGTCAAAAATATAAAAGTCACTGTCATAGGACAGGACCGGACAGTTCCACCTTTCAGCCAAGGAGGCTATTTCTTGGTCTGCTTCAAAGATGCACTGTGCGAATGGCACCTTCAGGCTGGAGAGGACCTGTTTGAAGACTTGTTTGATGAGGATTGGTAGTAAACCGCTCCCCCAAAGCCCCTTGGACAAGTTGTTGGCTTTGTTGAGCGTTGATTGAACTCGGTAGAGAAGAGTTTCAAACTTTTTATCGGAAAAGTCAGAGCCTCCATCTATAATCACATAAGGTTCAATGCCACAATCTCTCAGAGCCTTAAAGAACTTGCAGACCTGGTCCTCAAAATCATCATAATCCCCTCCATGCTTCTGATCCAAACGTGATTTAAAATAAAGAGAGTGGTAAAGATTAGAACCATCTATGACCAGCTTGCTGTTTCTGAAGTGATAATCTGTTAAAAACGTTCCATGATCATCTATAAAACTGGTTAAACCTGAGACACCCATGATGTTCTCCGTCTGGGATGTGCTGTCTTTCTAAGTGAATAGTTTTAGTCACAGGACTATTTACAGCATCATTACAATGGAGTAGATTCCTTTAGTTAAGTTTCCCTTTCCATACGTCATACGTCCCGCATGATCTCTTTATGGTCACTTCACCTGATGCTGAGTAGATCTAGACAAGTTAATGGGATAATTCTTATTGAAATCCTCTATGAAAATAATACAATCAGAAATGGGCTACCGTGGTGGTGGTGGTGTTGCTGGTGGTGTGGGCTACCATGGTGGTGGTGGTGTTGGCTACCGTGGTGGTGGTGGTGTGGGCTACCATGGTGGTGGTGGTGTTGGCTACCGTGGTGGTGGTGGTGTTGCCTCCCGTGGTAGTGGTGGTGGTGGTGTAGGTTACCATGGTGGTGGTGGTGGTGGTGGTGTTGGCTACCATGGTGGTGGTGGTGTTGCCTACCGTGGTAGTGGTGGTGGTGGTGTAGGTTACCATGGTGGTGGTGGTGGTGGTGGTGGTGGTGCTGGTGATGTGGGCTACTATGGTGGTGTGACAGTTAAATCACAGGAGGAGATGGAGTAACAGGTCAAAGGGTTAAAGGTTTATTAACTTAAAATACAGGAGGACATGGAGTGAAGAGTTTCAGTCACGTGACTATTTACAGCATCATTACAATGGATGTGTTTCTCTTTTGTGAAGTTTCCCTTTCTGAAAACCTAGCAGGCAAACACCCTAGAGGAGGAATGTATTATGCAAACAGTGGTCATCACACATCATCACTTAGGTATTGTCAGGTAACTGACTTACCTTGTCTAGTTTTCTGTTCCATCTTAATTGGAAATGAAACCTCCATAACAGATAAACTGCTGCACACTATTTGTATAAACTGGTTGGGTTGGTTGGCAAATGCCTGTATTTAGTTTAGGTTGCTGATGGTGGTGTGGGCTACTGTGATGCTGGTGTGGGCTACCATGGTGGTGGTGTTGTGAGGTACCATAGTGGTGTTGTGGGCTACCGTGGTGGTGGTGGTGTTGGTGCTGTGGGCTACCATGGTGGTGGAGGTGTGGGCAACCATGGTGGTGGAGTTGTGGGCTACCATGCTGGTGGAGTTGTGGGCTACCATTGTGGTGGTGGTGCGGGCTACCATGGTGGTCGTGGTAGTTTCCTGAAGGGGAATAGGCTTTGTCGTGCCCCTCTTCACGACTGTCTTGGTGTGTTTGGACCATTCTAATTTGTTGTTGATGTGGACACCAAGGAACTTGAAGCTCTCAACCTGCTCCACTACAGACCCGTCGATGAGAATGGGGACGTGCTCGGTGCTCCTTTTCCTGTAGTCCACAATCATCTCCTTAGTCTTGGTTACGTTGAGGGAGAGATTGTTGTCCTGGCACCACCCGGCCAGGTCTCTGACCTCCTCCCTATAGGCTGTCTCGTCGTTGTCGGTGATCAGACCTACCACTGTTGTGTCGTCAGCAAACTTAATGACGGTGTTGGAGTCGTGCCTGGTCATGCAGTCGTGGGTGAACAGGGAGTACAGGAGGGGTCTGAGCACTCACCCCTGGGGAGCTCCAGTGTTGAGGATCAGCTTGGCAGATGTGTTGCTACCTACCCTCACCACCTGGGGGCGGCAGCACAATTGGTTAGGAGACCGTAAAACGGCGGCCATCTCCTCCGGTTCCATCTGTCCATCTGGGGGTGTAGTGGGCTACCATGGTGGTGGTGGTGGTGTGGGCTACCATGGTGGTGGGGGTGGTGTTGTGGGCTACCATGGTGGTGGGGGTGTTGCGGGCTATCATGGTGGTGGTGGTGGTGGTGGTGTGGCCTACCATGGTGGTGGTGGTGGTGGTGTGGCCTACTATGGTGGTGGTGGTGGTGGTGGTGTGGCCTACCATGGTGGTAGTGGTGCGGGTTACCATTGGCAAAAAAGCCAATAAAATAAATTTGCACTATGAAAGGGCAGTGATGGTGATATTAGCAGTGAAGGTTTATTAACTTAAATTACAGGAGGACCTGGAGTAACAGGTCAAAGAGTTAAAGGTTTATTAACTTACATTACAGGAGGGCATGGAGTGAAGAATTTCAGTCACATGACTATTTACAGCATCATTACAATGGATGTGTTTCGCTTTTGTTAAGTTTCCCTTTCCGAAAACCTAACAGGCTAACACCCTAGAGGAGGAATGTATTATGCAAACAGTGGTCATCACACATGATCACTTAGGTATTGTCAGGTAACTGACTTACCTTGTCTAGTTTTCTGGTCCATTGTCTTTGGAAATTAAACCTCCATAACTGATATTCTGCTGCACACTATTTAGAAAGAATGTTGGGTTGGTTGGAAAAGGCCTGCATTTACTTTAGATTAATGGTGGTGTTGTTGGTGATGTGGTGGTGGTGGTGTTGGTGTGGGGTACCATGGTGGTGATGGTGGTGTGGGCTACCGTGGTGTTGGTGATGGTGGTGATGGTGGTGTGGGGTACCGTGGTGATGGTGGTGGTGGTGTGGGCTACTGTGGTGGTGGTGCGGGCTACCATGGTGGTGGTGTTGGTGGTGCGGGCTACCATGGTGGTGGGGTTGTTTGGGCTACCATGGTGGTGGTGGTGGTGCGGGCTACCATGGTGGTGGTGTTGGTGGTGCGGGCTACCATGGTGGTGGGGTTGTTTGGGCTACCATGGTGGTGGTGGTGGTGCGGGCTACCATGGTGGTGGGGTTGTTTGGGCTGCAATGGTGGTGGTTCTGGTGCGGGCTACCGTGGTGCTGGTGTGGGCCACCATGGTGGTGGTGGTGTTGTGGGCTACCATGGTGGTGGGGGTGGTGCAGGCTACCATGGTGGTGGTGGTGTTGTGGGCTACCTGGTGGTGGTGCGGGCTACCATGGTGGTGGTGGTGGTGCGGTGGTGCGGGCTACCATGGTGGTGGGGTTGTTTGGGCTCCATGGTGCTGGTGCGGGCTACCATGGTGGTGGTGGTGGTGTGGCCTACCATAGTGGTGGTGGTGGTGGTGGTGTGGCCTACCACGGTGCTGGTGGTGATGGTGCGGGCTACCGTGGTGGTGTTGTGGACTACCGTGGTGGTGGTGTGGCCTACCATGGTGGTGGTGGTGTGGGCTACCGTGGTGGTGGTGGTGGTGGTGTGGGCTACCATGGTGGTGGTGGTATGGGCTACCGTGGTGGTGGTGGTGGTGGTGTGGGCTACCATGGTGGTGGTGGTGTGGGCTACCGTGGTGTTGGTGTGGGCTACTGTGATGGTGGTGGTGTGGGCTACCATGATGATGGTGGTGGTGGTATTAGCTACCATGGTGGTGGTGGTGGTGGTTGTGCGGGCTACCATGGTGGTGGTGTGGGCTACCATGGTGGTGGTGGTGGTGGTGGTGTGGGCTACCATGGTGGTGGTGGTGTGGGCTACCATGGTGCTGGTGCGGGCTACCATGGTGGTGGTGGTGTTGTGGGCTACCATGGTGGTGGTGGTGGTTGTGTGGGCTACCATGGTGGTGGTGATGGTGCGGGCTACCATGTTGGTGGTGTGGGCTACCATAGTGGTGGGGGTGGTGTGGGCTACCATGGTGGTGGTGGTGGTGGTGGTGGTGTGGCCTACTATTGTGGTGGGGGTGTTGTGGGCTGCCATGGTGGTGGTGGTGTGGGCTGCCATGGTGGAGGTGGTAGTGTGGCCTACCATGTTGGTGGTGTGGGCTACCATAGTTGTGGGGGTGTTGTGGGCTACCATGGTGGTGGTGGTTGTGTGGCCTACCATTGTGGTGGGGGTGTTGTGGGCTACCATGGTGCTGGTGTGGGCTACCATGGTGGTGGTGGTGGTGCGGGCTACCATGGTGGTGGTGCAGGCTACCATTGGCAAAAAAAACAATAAAAGAAATCTACACTATTTACATTTACATATACGTCATTTAGCGACTTACAAATTGGTGCATTCACCTTAAGATATCCAGTAGAACAACCACTTTACAATAGTACATCTATATCTTTTTTTGGGGGGGGGGTTAGAAGTATTACTATATCCTATCCCAGGTATTCCTTAAAGAGGTGGGGTTTCAGGTGTCTACGGAAGGTGGTGATTGACTCCGCTGTCCTGGCGTCGTGGGGGAGCTTGTTCCACCATTGGGGTGCCAGAGCAGCGAACAGTTTTGACTGGGCTGAGCGGGAACTGTGCTTCCGCAGAGGTAGGGGGCCAGCAGGCCAGAGGTGGATGAATGCAGTGCCCTTGTTTGGGTGTATGGCCTGATCAGAGCCTGAAGGTACGGAGGTGCCGTTCCCCTCACAGCTCCGTGAGGCAAGCACCATGGTCTTGTAGCAGATGCGAGCTTCAACTGGAAGCCAGTGGAGTGTGCGGAGGAGCGGAATGACGTGAGAGAACTTGGGAAGGCTGAACACCAGACGGGCTGCGGCGTTCTGGATGAGTTGTAGGGGTTTAATGGCACAGGCAGGGAGCCCTGCCAACAGGGAGTTGCAGTAATCGAGACGGGATTTGACAAGTGCCTGGATTAGGACCTGCGCCGCTTCCTGTGTAAAGCAGGGTCGTACTCTGCGAATGTTGTATAGCATGAACCTACAGGATCGGGTCACCGCCTTGATGTTAGCGGAGAACGACAGGGTGTTGTCCAGGGTCACGCCGAGGCTCTTAGCACTCTGGGAGGAGGACACAATGGAGTTGTCCACCGTGATGGCGAGATCATGGAAAGGGCAGTCCTTCCCCGGGAGGAAGAGCAGCTCCGTCTTGCCGAGGTTCAGCTTGAGGTGGTGATCCGTCATCCACACTGATATGTCTGCCAGACATGCAGAGATGCGATTCGCCACCTGGTTATCAGAAGGGGGAAAGGAGAAGATTAATTGTGTGTCGTCTGCGTAGCAATGATAGGAGAGACCGTGTGAGGATATGACAGAGCCAAGTGACTTGGTGTATAGCGAGAATAGGAGAGGGCCTAGAACTGAGCCCTGGGGGACACCAGTGGTGAGAGCACGTGGTGCAGAGACGGATTCTAGCCACGCCACCTGGTAGGAGAGACCTGTCAGGTAGGACGCAATCCAAGAGTGTGCCGCGCCAGAGATACCCAACTCGGAGAGGGTGGAGAGGAGGATCTGATGGTTCACAGTATCAAAGGCAGCAGATAGGTCTAGAAGGATGAGAGCAGAGGAGAGAGAGTTAGCTTTAGCAGTGCGGAGAGCCTCCGTGACACAGAGAAGAGCAGCCTCAGTTGAATGACCAGCCTTGAAACCTGACTGATTTGGATCGAGAAGGTCATTCTGAGAGAGATAGCAGGACGGCACGTTCAAGAGTTTTGGAGAGAAAAGAAAGAAGGGATACTGGTCTGTAGTTGTTGACATCGGAGGGATCGAGTGTAGGTTTTTTGAGAAGGGGTGCAACTCTCGCTCTCTTGAAGACGGAAGGGACGTAGCCAGCGGTCAAGGATGAGTTGATGAGCGAGGTGAGGTAAGGGAGAAGGTCTCCGGAAATGGTCTGGAGAAGAGAGGAGGGGATAGGGTCAAGCGGGCAGGTTGTTGGGCGGCCGGCCGTCACAAGACGCAAGATTTCATCTGGAGAGAGAGTGGAGAAAGAGGTCAAAGCATAGGGTAGGGCAGTGTGAGCAGGACCAGCGGTGTCGTTTGATCTAAAGCTACACCCTACTGGATCTAAAGCTACACCCTACTGGACCTAAAGCTACGCCCTACTGGATCTAAAGCTACACCCTACTGGACCTAAAGCTACGCCCTACTGGACCTAAAGCTACGCCCTACTGGACCTAAAGCTACACCCTACTGGATCTAAAGCTACGCCCTACTGGACCGAAAGCTACACCCTACTGGATCTAAAGCTACGCCCTGCTGGACCTAAAGCTACACCCTGCTGGACCTAAAGCTACACCCTACTGGATCTAAAGCTACACCCTACTGGACCTAAAGCTACGCCCTGCTGGACCTAAAGCTACACCCTGCTGGACCTAAAGCTACACCCTACTGGACCTAAAGCTACACCCTACTGGACCCAAAGCTACACCCTACTGGATCTAAAGCTACACCCTACTGGACCTAAAGCTACTCCCTACTGGACCTAAAGCTACACCCTACTGGATCTAAAGCTACACCCTACTGGACCGAAAGCTACACCCTACTGGATCTAAAGCTACACCCTACTGGACCTAAAGCTACACCCTGCTGGACCGAAAGCTACACCCTACAGGACTTAATGCTACACCCTACTGGACCTAAAGCTACACCCTGCTGGACCGAAAGCTACACCCTACAGGACTTAATGCTACACCCTACTGGACCTAAAGCTACACCCTGCTGGACCGAAAGCTACACCCTACAGGACTTAATGCTACACCCTACTGGACCTAAAGCTACACCCTACTGGACCTAAAGCTACACCCTGCTGGACCTAAAGCTACACCCTACTGGAGGAAACAACTGGGCAAGTTAGCATTTCCTTTAGCATTACCCAGTTATAACCTACTGTAACAGTTGTCGTCGGGGATAGAGGACCAAAACGCAGCAGGAATGTGGATGCTCATCTTGTTATTTATTTAAAATAAAGAGAACACCAAAATAACAAAACGAAGAACGCACGAACAACAAAACAGTCTTGTCAAGCTCACACAGGCAAAACAAGAAACAACCTCCCACAAATCACAAACACACCCTAATATATAGGACTCTCAATCAAAGGCAACTAGACAACCCCTGCCTTCAATTGAGAGTCCACACCCCAATTAACTACACATAGAAACAGACTAACTAGAAAGAACCTAGAAATAGACTAACATATAGCAGTGACCAAAAACCCCGGAAATAATGAATGAAACACCCCACTACATAAACCATCACCCCGACACACATAAACAAAATACCCTCTGCCACGTCCTGACCAAACTACAATAGCAAATAATCTTATTACTGGTCAGGACGTGACACCTACAGACCATTTTATACTCTAGATATACGAATATGATTACATAAACTCCATAGAACAAGTGGAACTTGTTATGCTGTGGTATTATATGATTGGACAGCAAAATCCACTTTAACAAGAGTTACCACTTTATTTGTTTAGTATTTATACCGTAGATATATGAATAATGATCATATACTGTGGAATTAACTATAGTATGGCTTTATATAATTCACTGGCTTTATATAATTCACTATACTATGGCTATATATAATTAACTATACTATGGCTTTATGTAATTCACTATACTATGGCATTATATAAATCGTTGCAAAGCGAAATCCATTTTACCAGGACAAATGTTGACTTGCCTTTTATATTATTTAAAAACCTGTTTTCTACTCAACCCCTATTTTTTGGCATGAAACCAAAAACATCTGTCTTTCCATCCATCCAGACTTCCATTAAAGCCAATTTCCACCCCCTAATATCAAACCCTGCTTGCTGAAAATGACGTTCCAACAGTTGCTATGCAACTGCACCATCTCTGTTAAAGCACATCATTTACCCAGCCAAACCAATATCCCCAAATAAGCCCTCCCATCTGACTGTAGGATTGCTGCAAGCTCCCTGATTGCATCTGTCTCTGCCTTGGGCTGGGCACAGGAGATACTGAAGTATACTGAGGTATCAGTACAGCCAATATAAAGGAGATACTGAAGTCTCTAACAAGTCCAATACATGCAGTACCAGTCAAAAGTTTGGACACACCTACTCATTCAAGGGTTTTTCTTTATTTTTTACTATTTTCTACATTGTAGATTAATAGTGAAGACATCAAAACTACGAAATAACACAATATGGAATCATGTAGTAACCAAACAAAAGTGTTAAACAAATCAAAATATATTTCATATTTGAGATTCTTCAAAGTAGCCACCTTTTGCCTTGATGACAGCTTTGCACACTCTTGGCATTCTCTCAACCAGCTTCATGAGGTGTGGAATGCATTTCAATTAGCAGGTGTGCCTTGTTAAAAATTATTCTAGAATATAAAAAATGTGTCCAAACTTTTGACTGGTACTGTACATGTGAGTTCATTCTAAAGTAGGTTTATGATGTATCCTACATGGCTTAATCCATTATACATGTGAGTTTATTCTAAAGTAGGTTTATGATGTATCCTACATGACTTTATCCATTATACATGTGAGTATTCTAAAGTAGGTTTATGATGTATCCTACATGACTTAATCCATTATACATGTGAGTTCATTCTAAAGTAGGTTTATGATGTATCCTACATGACTTAATCCATTATACATGTGAGTTCATTCTAAAGTAGGTTTATGATGTATCCTACATGACTTAATCCATTATACGTGTGAGTTCATTCTAAAGTAGGTTTATGCAGAGCCCTATATAGAGGTATATACCTACTAAAGTATCTGGCTCTCTCACACTTTTCAAAAGAGGAATTGGCACCGCTATAGGTACTTAGCTAATACTCAGCACTTTATGACATCAAAACAATGTTTATTTCGCTCCATACTTTTCCAAAACTTCTATGTTACAGTACAATGGGCCACATTAAAATACACAGATGGTATTGGTTCCATTCCAACACTATAAAAGTGAGAGGAGATTGCGATTGTGCCTTGGGGCTGATTGATGAAGTGCAGCCACACCGGCTAGCAAAGCAGCAAAGATCGTCCTTTGAGAGATGTGTTATGTTGTTGGCTCTTTGATAAAACGTTTCAGCCATCAGCTGGATAATAAGCCACCGAAGCGCTGAGACATTTCAAGCCAGCCTCCTTCTCTTGATAAGATTGTACGTCACTAACCTCCATCAGGCATCAAACGTTTCATATTGCCCTGGAAACGGTGCCGAACGCAGAGGATAAAATCATTCTGATCATACACCTTGCTCAATTTACCAGACTGGCTATAGAATGGGAGAGAGAGAGAGAGAGAGGAGAGAGAGAGAGAGAGGGAGAGAGAGAGGGAGAGGGAGAGAGGGAGAGAGAGGGAGAGAGAGAGAGAGGGAGAGAGGGAGAGAGAGAGGGAGAGAGGGAGAGAGAGAGGGAGAGAGAGAGGGAGAGAGAGAGGGAGAGAGAGAGGGAGAGAGAGAGAGAGAGAGAGAGAGAGAGAGAGAGAGAGAGAGAGAGAGAGAGAGAGAGAGAGAGGGAGAGAGAGAGAGAGAGGGAGAGAGAGAGGGAGAGAGCGAGAAGGAGAGAGAGAGGGATCACTGGAATTAAATGAGAGATGGAGAGAGCGACATGGAGAGAGGAGGGAGAGTGGTTTCTTTCTATGAAAGGTTCACTTCATCATAAAGTCTCAGTCTGTTTCCTTCCCTTCTTCAGATTCACTCAGACTCAATACCTCAGAACCACAGGCAAGGAAAAACATTCTGCTTCAGTCCCAAATGGATCCCTATTCCCTGTAGAGTTCACTACATTTGACCAGGGCCCTAGCCAAAGTAGTGCACTATGTAGGGAATAGGGTTCCATTTGGGGTGCAGTCTCTATAATGGCTTAAAACAGTCTACCAATAGCCAGGAAATCTGTTTTATTTTTCAAATTTGCCCAACTCTGTGAACTGTGGAGTGTTGCATGGAAGGAACGGTATATAACCTGTCCTTTCAAAACATCCCTTCACTAAATGGGGCTGAATTCAGTTATTTTAGGGTTCAGCACTTTTCAAGGTTCCACAAATGGTGTCATGGCACCAACATTTAACTTACCTCAGGTATCTTACAACCATCGCATACGTGCTGTATCATTAATGCTTTTATAATGTGAACAAAGAAAGAGAAATAACCAAATGACAGTGAAGTTATAAATTATACTTCTTTTAAAATGTCAAGTTCTTTCTCAAGACGAGTCCCCGTAGCGTTGTTCAGCGGCTGTCCTGTTGCATTGAGACCTGTCTTGACAAAAGGTTACAGCAGAAATGTGGACTATGAAAAGTAATTTTGTACTCCCCTGTTATTTGGCCTTTTTCTCATTAAAACTGATTAGATTGGAAATGGACAGAAATGTACCACTGTGAAAGAAATGGTATATGTATTGATCACATGTTTCACATGGAGCACGGCTGTGGGAAAACACTTCATTTTCAGATCATGTCATTTCTCACACTCACACCCACCGTCAGTTCTTGAAATTCTGTTACTAACTGTTATGGAAGGGACTCGATCTTCTGCAGGGACAACATCATCACACATGGAAAGAGAAAGAGAGAGAGAGAGAGAGAGAGAGAGAGAGAGAGAGGACAGCGAGAGAGAGAGAGAGACAGCGAGAGAGAGAGAGAGAGAGAGAGAGAGAGAGAGAGAGAGAAATGAGGAGAGAAGGGGAGAGGGAGATGGAGAGAGAGAGAGAGAGAGAGAGAGAAATGAGGAGAGAAGGGGAGAGGGAGATGGAGAGAGAGAGAGAGAGAGAGAGAATGAGGAGAGAAGGGGAGAGGGAGATGGAGAGAGAGAGAGAGGGGGAGAGAGAGGGAGAGAGATGGGGAGAGAGAGGGAGATGAGGAGAGAGGGGGAGAGGGAGAGAGAGGGGGGAGAGAGAGAGGGAGAGAGAGAGGGAGAGAGAGAGAGGGGAGAGAGAGGGGTAAAGAGAGGAGGAGAGAGAGAGCGAGGAAGTGTGTTTATGAGAAATAGCTGTCATTTCTCTGTGCAAGCAGCTGTGTTTAGATGATTTCTACTGGGCGTAGGAGGTGTAGCAGCCACACACAAATAGGCATGCTACACACAGCATATAGGCTCCTCTCCTCTCCTGTAGCTGTGGTTGGTTCTTAGCCTCACAGCAGCTTCCTGCCTTCACAACCCCTGCTAACCTAATTTCCTGCCTGCTCTTAGACTAACAACAGCATTCTGTCTTCAAAACCCCTGCTAACTTAACTTCCTGCCTTCACAACCACTGCTAGCCTAGCTCGGTTGTGAAGGCAGGTAGTTAGGCTAGCAGGCAGATTGCAGCTGTTGTGCAGGGGTTGTGAAGGCAGGAATTCCAGTGTATAATGACATTTAGGTGTATTGTTCTGCTCAGCCACCACCTCTTCATTATCTATAATAACACTAGCTAGGGCCATTGTCACCTGCCGTGTTGTTCCAGCCACCTTCTCTACTGTGAGCCTTCTATTGTACCTTTCACTATCCATAATGATGATGACATTAGGAGCATTGTTCAGTCAGCTAGTGGACTATTCTCTCTCCATAATGATTATAACAGTATTGTTCAGTCAGCTAGTGGACTATTCTCTCTCCATAATGATGATGACATTAGGAGCATTGTTCAGTCAGCTAGTGGACTATTCTCTCTCCATAATGATTATAACAGCATTGTTCAGTCAGCTAGTGGACTATTCTCTCTCCATAATGATTATAACAGTATTGTTCAGTCAGCTAGTGGACTATTCTCTCTCCATAATGATTATAACAGTATTGTTCAGTCAGCTAGTGGACTATTCTCTCTCCATAATGATTATAACAGTATTGTTCAGTCAGCTAGTGGACTATTCTCTCTCCATAATGATGATGACATTAGGAGCATTGTTCAGTCAGCTAGTGGACTATTCTCTCTCCATAATGATTATAACAGTATTGTTCAGTCAGCTAGTGGACTATTCTCTCTCCATAATGATTATAACAGCATTGTTCAGTCAGCTAGAGGACTATTCTCTCTCCATAATGATTATAACAGCATTGTTCACTCAGCTAGTGGACTATTCTCTCTCCATAATGATTATAACAGTATTGTTCAGTCAGCTAGTGGACTATTCTCTCTCCATAATGATTATAACAGCATTGTTCACTCAGCTAGTGGACTATTCTCTCTCCATAATGATTATAACAGTATTGTTCAGTCAGCTAGTGGACTATTCTCTCTCCATAATGATTATAACAGTATTGTTCAGTCAGCTAGTGGACTATTCTCTCTCCATAATGATTATAACAGTATTGTTCAGTCAGCTAGTGGACTATTCTCTCTCCATAATGATGATGACATTAGGAGCATTGTTCAGTCAGCTAGTGGACTATTCTCTCTCCATAATGATTATAACAGCATTGTTCAGTCAGCTAGTGGACTATTCTCTCTCCATAATGATTATAACAGTATTGTTCAGTCAGCTAGTGGACTATTCTCTCTCCATAATGATTATAACAGTATTGTTCAGTCAGCTAGTGGACTATTCTCTCTCCATAATGATTATAACAGCATTGTTCAGTCAGCTAGAGGACTATTCTCTCTCCATAATGATTATAACAGCATTGTTCACTCAGCTAGTGGACTATTCTCTCTCCATAATGATTATAACAGTATTGTTCAGTCAGCTAGAGGACTATTCTCTCTCCATAATGATTATAACAGTATTGTTCAGTCAGCTAGTGGACTATTCTCTCTCCATAATGATTATAACAGCATTGTTCACTCAGCTAGTGGACTATTCTCTCTCCATAATGATTATAACAGTATTGTTCAGTCAGCTAGTGGACTATTCTCTCTCCATAATGATTATAACAGCATTGTTCAGTCAGCTAGTGGACTATTCTCTCTCCATAATGATTATAACAGTATTGTTCAGTCAGCTAGTGGACTATTCTCTCTCCATAATGATTATAACAGTATTGTTCAGTCAGCTAGTGGACTATTCTCTCTCCATAATGATTATAACAGTATTGTTCAGTCAGCTAGTGGACTATTCTCTCTCCATAATGATGATGACATTAGGAGCATTGTTCAGTCAGCTAGTGGACTATTCTCTCTCCATAATGATTATAACAGCATTGTTCAGTCAGCTAGTGGACTATTCTCTCTCCATAATGATTATAACAGTATTGTTCAGTCAGCTAGTGGACTATTCTCTCTCCATAATGATTATAACAGTATTGTTCAGTCAGCTAGTGGACTATTCTCTCTCCATAATGATTATAACAGCATTGTTCAGTCAGCTAGAGGACTATTCTCTCTCCATAATGATTATAACAGCATTGTTCACTCAGCTAGTGGACTATTCTCTCTCCATAATGATTATAACAGTATTGTTCAGTCAGCTAGTGGACTATTCTCTCTCCATAATGATTATAACAGTATTGTTCAGTCAGCTAGTGGACTATTCTCTCTCCATAATGATTATAACAGTATTGTTCAGACAGCTAGTGGACTATTCTCTCTCCATAATGATTATAACAGTATTGTTCAGTCAGCTAGTGGACTATTCTCTCTCCATAATGATTATAACAGCATTGTTCAGTCAGCTAGTGGACTATTCTCTCTCCATAATGATTATAACAGCATTGTTCAGTCAGCTAGTGGACTATTCTCTCTCCATAATGATTATAACAGTATTGTTCAGTCAGCTAGTGGACTCTTTACTGGAGTGTTGCGGATCCTGTTTAAGAGAAGGGAACTTCAGATTGTGATGATGGCTGCGTCTCAAATGACAGCCTATATACTGCTCTGGTCAGAAATAGTGCACTATGTAGGGAATAGGATGCCATTTGCGATGCAGGCGATGTGTCTGTTATGGCCTGTGCTTCCATTAACCTCAGCTCAGTCGTCTCATTCACATCGTCTAACTGCCTACTGACAAGTGACAGATGAGGCAGTGCAGAGGCAGTGGCCTTTTCTCAATTGGATTTGCTCAACTCCTGAGTCCTCTCTCCTCCCTCCTCTCTGGCCTCCTTTTGAAAAAGATCAAAGGGAATCGAGGAGAGTTGGCGAGGAGAGGAAAGTGCTTCATATGAAATGAAAGTCTCCTGTCAATCGCGTGTCATCAGGTAAATGATATTTACAGGGTGGAATCCCAAAATAAATGTATAAAGTGATCAAAACCAATGTATCTAGTTGTGAAGACATTTCATAGATAAAAGATGAGTAGAATATGCTTTTTAAAGGTTGGCAAGCTGTTCTCCTTCAATAAAACTATAGCTGATTCAAAGGGAGTGTGGCAGATTTCAGAAGTCTTCCACGAAGGACTCAGGTAGGATGCACCTGTTCTTCCTCGCCAAAAGGAGGCTATCGAGGAAGGGATGACAGTCTTCCGTTTGCCAACTAACGAAGTGACAACTTCCTCAACCACTCAATCACATCGGTTTCCAAGTCACGGAGGAGAGATGATGGAGGAGAGAGTGTGGAAGTTGGACTTTCGCTATTGTCATTAAAACAACAACGGCCATGTTTGATTGAGTGGCTGACGTCAAGGTGTTGAAATCAAAACATTGTGTTTGTGTTTCTCCACATGTAGATGAGCACAGTCACTCATTTAGTGGACGAGGAACAGGGATGAGGCTGTTATGTTTATATCATCTAGTGGACGAGGAACAGGGATGAGGCTGTTATGGTTATATCATCTAGTGGACGAGGAACAGGGATGAGGCTGTTATAGTTATATCATCTAGTGGACGAGGAACAGGGATGAGGCTGTTATGGTTATATCATCTAGTGGACGAGGAACAGGGATGAGGCTGTTATGGTTATATCATCTAGTGGACGAGGAACAGGGATGAGGCTGTTATGGTTATATCATCTAGTGGACGAGGAACAGGGATGAGGCTGTTATGGTTATATCATCTAGTGGACGAGGAACAGGGATGAGGCTGTTATGGTTATATCATCTAGTGGACGAGGAACAGGGATGAGGCTGTTATGGTTATATCATCTAGTGGACGAGGAACAGGGATGAGGCTGTTATGGTTATACCTGATTAATCAGTCATTGTCAAGGAGTTTGAGAAAGATGTGAGATGTGAGCTTCCCTCAACTATCATTGTGTAACCTCCCTTTCTCACATCACCCTGAAATAGATTTTCTTCTTCTCCTTTGATGAACTGATATTGGCTTGTAATAAATTGTCCCAGGCATGCCCACATCTCCCCTCTATACAGTTCATTCACTATGGAGGCTCATGGCACAGAGCAGTTATAGAGGAGTGTTCTGGCTCCACTATAAAGATTAGATAGGGTGTTCGTCCCAAATGGCACCCTATTCCCTGCACGGTGCACTACTTCTGATCAGAGCTCCATGAGCCCTGGTTAAAAGAAGTGCACTATAAAGGGAGTAGGGTGCCATTTGGGAGGGAATCAAAGAATAGACGGGGGTGGATCATGGCTTGATCTAATGTTGGATACTGACTATGGGGCTAATGTTAATCACATTGATGTAAAATAGATTATCTATGGTGCATCCTCTCTATAGGGCTCCAGAGTGGCTCGGCGGTCTAAGGCACTGCATCTCAGTGCTAGAGGCATCGCTACAGACACCCTGGTTCGAATCCAGGCTGTATCGCTACCGGCCGTGATTATGAGTCCCATAGGGCGACGCACAATTGACCCAGCGTCGTCCGGGTTTGGCTGGTGTAGGCCGTCATTGTGAATAAGAATTTGTTCTTTAACTAACTTAAACAAAGGTTAAATAAATAAAACATTCAGAAATAAATATATATATAGACTAGGTTTTGATTCATATTATAACTGAAGGCTGTAGCGAAGCTCAGCAACTCTCAGAGATAAGTGCATCCAAAATGGCACCCTATTCCCTATATTATATCCACTACATTTGAACAGGACCCATAGGGCTCTGGTGAAAAGTAGTTCACTACATAGGGCATAGGGTGCCGTATGAGACACGATGATACAGTGTATTGACGTAGTCCTTTAAGTTTTAAAGGACACTGATCAAATTGAAATGAGACATGACGCTGTTTAGGAGTTGGATTTCAAATACAGAACCCAACCTAGACATTCACCTCAGCCATTCACTATATGAAGTCTTTTTCTGTTACTAATACTGTCAATAAAGTATTCATGATTGTAATTTGCATCTGTTTAAATCCCTAACACACTAATGATTTCATAAAACACATTTCATTTAACACTGGCAGATTCCCATTCACAGCGGTCGCATTAAATCATTCTTTCTATGAATGTTTTAAATATTTATTTCATTTGCCCGAATGCTTTCGAACTGAAGCCGACTTTGATGGGCCTTCAATACGGTTGATAAAAAAAGTTCAGAAGCCATTTAGAAAAGTTATTAAGCCAAAAGCCTTGCTTATTAATTGAGATAATTTCAATATTCAAATGTAAGTGGTCTTTTATGAAAGGACATGAAACGATCCAACTAATTAAAGAGGAAATGCCTTTCTGTAAATGAAAGCAGCTATGCTTGAATAATTCAACGAGTATCGTATTAGACTAGAGAAGAACTCAGTTTTCATGTTGGGGATTATGCTGTTACACCATAGAAGTGTTTTGTGGCTCCAGACTTCCTGGTTGACTATCATGTTGGGGATTATGCTGTTACACCATAGAAGTGTTTTGTGGCTCCAGACTTCCTGGTTGACTATCATGTTGGGGATTATGCTGTTACACCATAGAAGTGTTTTGTGGCTCCAGACTTCCTGGTTGACTATCATGTTGGGGATTATGCTGTTACACCATAGAAGTGTTTTGTGGCTCCAGACTTCCTGGTTGACTATCATGTTGGGGATTATGCTGTTTCACGGTAGAAGTGTTTTGGGGCTACAGCAGGATTTATTTGTCATCAGCAAATTGCATGGAAATAAGAAGTAACCCTAACCCTGACATTACCTCCCCTAACCCTGACATTACCTCCCCTAACCCTGACATTACCTCCCCTAACCCTGACATTACCTCCCCTAACCCTGACATTACCTCCCCTAACCCTTACATTACCTCCCCTAACCCTGTCATTACCTCCCCTAACCCTGACATTACCTCTACTAACCCTAACCCTGACATTACCTCCCCTAACCCTGACATTACCTCCCCTAACCCTGACATTACCTCCCCTAACCCTGACATTACCTCCCCTAACCCTGACATTACCTCCCCTAACCCTGGCATTACCTCCCCTAACCCTGGCATTACCTCCCCTAACCCTGACATTACCTCCCCTAACCCTGGCATTACCTTCCCTAACCCTGACATTACCTCCACTAACCCTAACCCTAACATTACCTCACCTAACCCTGACATTACCTCCCCTAACCCTGACATTACCTCCCCTAACCCTGGCATTACCTTCCCTAACCCTGACATTACCTCCCCTAACCCTGACATTACCTCCCCTAACCCTGACATTACCTCCCCTAACCCTGACATTACCTCCCCTAACCCTGACATTACCTCCCCTAACCCTGACATTACCTCCCCTAACCCTGGCATTACCTCCCCTAACCCTGACATTACCTCCCCTAACCCTGACATTACCTCCCCTAACCCTGGCATTACCTCCCCTAACCCTGACATTACCTTCCCTAACCCTAACCTTACCTACCCTAACCCTGGCATTACCTCCCCTAACCCTGACATTACCTCCCCTGACCCTAACCTTAACATTACCTCCCCTAACCCTACTCTTACATTACCTCCCCTAACCCTGGCATTACCTCCCCTGACCCTAACCTTAACATTACCTCCCTTAACTCTAGCATTACCTCTCATAACCCTAACATTGCTTCCCCTAACCCTAGCATAACCTCCCCTAACCTTAGCCCTGGCTCTAGCATTACCTCCCCTAATCCTGACATTACCTCCCCTAACCCTAATCCTGACATTACCAACCCCAATCTTAACATTACCTCCCCTAACCCTAATCCTGACATTACCAACCCCAATCTTAACATTACCTCCCCTAACCCTAATCCTAACATTACCTCCCCTAACCCTAATCGTAAATATAACAGATGCCAATCTGTATGCATAATCATAACCTTCTGATCTGCCGACTTTGGATACACTTCTAAACTATTATCATCACTTGACAGAACACAATACTTAATAGACTGAAAATTGCACATGAAACTACCCACCTTAAAGGATTTAAACGTCAACCCAGGTTCAATATCATTAGTATTTATAGTTGAACAACAGATACATATAACAACCCCCATTACCATTTCCCTTCATCATCAGCCCAGTTAATGAACCTATATCTAGCTAATACCAAAAGGGTCTAGCTAATACCAAAAGGGTCTAGCTAATAGCATAAGGGTCTAGCTAATAGCATAAGGGTCTAGCTGATAGCATAAGGGTCTAGCTGATAGCATAAGGGTCTAGCTAATAGCATAAGGGTCTAGCTAATAGCATAAGGGTCTAGCTAATAGCATAAGGGTCTAGCTAATACCATAAGGGTCTAGCTAATAGCATAAGGGTCTAGCTAATAGCATAAGGGTCTAGCTAATACCAAAAGGGTCTAGCTAATAGCATAAGGGTCTAGCTAATAGCATAAGGGTCCAGCTAATACCATAAGGGTCTAGCTAATACCAAAAGGGTCTAGCTAATAGCATAAGGGTCTAGCTAATAGCATACAGGTCTATTTAATAGCATAAGGGTCCAGCTAATACCATAAGGGTCCAGCTAATACCGTAAATGTCTGGCTAGTAGCATAAGGGTCTGGCTAATATCGTACGGATCTAGCTAATAGCATAAGGGTCTGTCTAATACCATAAGGGTCTGTCTAATAGCATAAGGGTCCAGCTGTATAAGAGGGTACCATCTTATTTGCTTCAATTAAGTCCCAGCTATTAAAGGACCCAGTCATTAGAGCCAGTGCTGAGTTGAATATTAAGGACAGACAGGTCACTGTTAATTAGCTTTCATATCTGTATCACAATGTAAAGGATCCCTAAACGTACTGGTCTTTGACACTGTGTGAGTCCCAAATGGCACCATATTCCCTATATAGTGCACTACGTTTAACCATGGCCCATAGTAGTGCAGTACATAGGGAATAGGGTGCCATTAGGGGATGTATCCACTGTGTAACAGGGACCTCACTAACTAACTAACCCACTATAACATCCACATGGGGTCAGGATAGATGGTGAGAAATAAAGGCAATACAAGTCTTAAAATAGAGTTTGTGCCTTTGTGCAATGGATGAAAAACCAATGGAGAAGGAAGATGGTGGCTCAAGACTTTATCTTTGTCCTTCCTCCTTCATTCCGACCCCAAACCCTGAGTGTTCAGAGACGTTTTAGTCGTGATAATCCACAGCGTCTCTCTCTCTCTCTCCAAACCCTGCGTGTTCAGAGACGTTTCAGTCGTGATAATCCACAGCGTCTCTCTCTCTCTCCAAACCCTGAGTGTTCAGAGACGTTTTAGTCGTGATAATCCACAGCGTCTCTCTCTCTCTCCAAACCCTGAGTGTTCAGAGACGTTTTAGTCGTGATAATCCACAGCGTCTCTCTCTCTCTCTCCAAACCCTGAGTGTTCAGAGACGTTTCAGTCGTGATAATCCACAGCGTCTCTCTCTCTCTCCAAACCCTGCGTGTTCAGAGACGTTTCAGTCGTGATAATCCACAGCGTCTCTCTCTCTCTCTCCAAACCCTGCGTGTTCAGAGACGTTTCAGTCGTGATAATCCACAGCGTCTCTCTCTCTCTCCAAACCCTGCGTGTTCAGAGACATTTCAGTCGTGATAATCCACAGCGTCTCTCTCTCTCTCCAAACCCTGCGTGTTCAGAGACATTTCAGTCGTGATAATCCACAGCGTCTCTCTCTCTCTCCAAACCCTGCGTGTTCAGAGACGTTTCAGTCGTGATAATCCACAGCGTCTCTCTCTCTCTCTCCAAACCCTGCGTGTTCAGAGACGTTTCAGTCGTGATAATCCACAGCGTCTCTCTCTCTCTCCAAACCCTGAGTGTTCAGAGACATTTCAGTCGTGATAATCCACAGCGTCTCTCTCTCTCTCTCCAAACCCTGAGTGTTCAGAGACGTTTTAGTCGTGATAATCCACAGCGTCTCTCTCTCTCTCTCCAAACCCTGAGTGTTCAGAGACGTTTCAGTCGTGATAATCCACAGCGTCTCTCTCTCTCTCCAAACCCTGAGTGTTCAGAGACGTTTTAGTCGTGATAATCCACAGCGTCTCTCTCTCTCTCTCCAAACCCTGAGTGTTCAGAGACGTTTTAGTCGTGATAATCCACAGCGTCTCTCTCTCTCTCTCCAAACCCTGAGTGTTCAGAGACGTTTCAGTCGTGATAATCCACAGCGTCTCTCTCTCTCTCCAAACCCTGAGCGTTCAGAGACGTTTCAGTCGTGATAATCCACAGTGTCTCTCTCTCTCTCTCCAAACCCTGAGTGTTCAGAGACGTTTCAGTCGTGATAATCCACAGTGTCTCTCTCTCTCTCCCCAAACCCTGAGTGTTCAGAGACGTTTCAGTCGTGATAATCCACAGCGTCTCTCTCTCTCTCCAAACCCTGAGTGTTCAGAGACATTTCAGTTGTGATAATCCACAGCGTCTCTCTCTCTCTCCAAACCCTGAGTGTTCAGAGACGTTTCAGTCGTGATAATCCACAGTGTCTCTCTCTCTCTCTCCAAACCCTGAGCGTTCAGAGACGTTTTAGTCGTGATAATCCACAGTGTCTCTCTCTCTCTCCAAACCCTGAGTGTTCAGAGACGTTTCAGTCGTGATAATCCAGTGTCTCTCCTGTTAATCCCATTTTGGTGGGGTCTTTTTAAATTAAAGCACATGTTTGAGTTCATTTCACTCCTCATATTTATCACACTAGCCGGTGGGAGGCAGACACAGGCAGACAAATACATTCAGAGCAGGAACTCCACTTCTTGTAGCAAGGATGGGATACAGATAGAGATGGATGATGTGTGTGTGCGTGCCTGTGTGTGTATGTGCCTGTGTGTGTATGTGCCTGTGTGTGTGCGTGCCTGTGTGTGTGTGTGCCTGTGTGTGTGCGTGCCTGTGTGTGTGTGCCTGTGTGTGTATGTGCCTGTGTGTGTGCGTGCCTGTGTGTGTGCGTGCCTGTGTGTGTGCGTGCCTGTGTGTGTGCGTGCCTGTGTGTGTGTGCCTGTGTGTGTGTGCCTGTGTGTGTGCGTGCCTGTGTGTGTGCCTGTGTGCGTGTATGTGTGTGTGTGGACATGCTCCTGCACTTCTTTCACAGACACCCAGCGTCATTTCATCGCTGATAAACACATTGTCGTTTAGCTTCCTGGTGAGTCTCTCCAGCCTCTTGAAGTTGTCCTGTTGGTCATCGAGAGCTCTGCATTCAATCATGTTTGCTGATGCCTTTAAAGCACATCTCTCATTTAATTGGATTGTGAGGCCCTCACTGAATATTTAATGCAGACTGGCATAATCAGAAATATTCAAATGCTAATATGACTAGGAAGTGACAATCTGAGTGCGTAAGGACGGGGTGATAGTGTTGAAGGGTAATGTAAGCCACTGCCATCGCTGTCAAACGTTCACTTCAGAGTTACTGGATATCAGAATTCTAACCATCGTAAGTCTAGACATTTCGTAAAGTGTCTTAGGAAAAGAAATGTACGTTCATGTCATATCTATGGTAATACTGTCAATTTGTTTAACTGTTGATGATTAAAGCTACCAGAAGTCCAGACAGACTGACAGACAGATAGTGAGAGGAAAACGTTTGACTCCGGTCCAACTCAGCCTCCATCCAGTTGTTACAGAAAAAGGAGGAGGAAACAAGAGGATGACGAGGAGGAAACAAGAGGATGACGAGGAAACAAGAGGATGACGAGGAGGAAACAAGAGGATGACGAGGAGGAAACAAGAGAATGACGAGGAGGAAACAAGAGGATGACGAGGAGGAAACGAGAGGATGACGAGGAGGAAACAAGAGGATGACGAGGAGGAAACAAGAGGATGACGAGGAGGAAACAAGAGAATGACGAGGAGGAAACAAGAGGATGACGAGGAGGAAACAAGAGGATGACGAGGAGGAAACAAGAGGATGACGAGGAGGAAACAAGAGGATGACGAGGAGGAAACAAGAGGATGACGAGGAGGAAACAAGAGGATGACGAGGAGGAAACAAGAGGATGACGAGGAGGAAACAAGAGAATGACGAGGAGGAAACAAGAGAATGACGAGGAGGAAACAAGAGAATGACGAGGAGGAAACAAGAGAATGACGAGGAGGAAACAAGAGGATGACGAGGAGGAAACAAGAGAATGACGAGGAGGATGAGTGGGAACATTTAGATCTCTGCGTTTAGAGATGGTGCTGCAGAACAAATGTCACCCTATAGGGCACTACTTCTGACCAGAGCCCCCATGGACCCTGTTTTAAAAGTAGTGCACTATATAGGGACTAGTGTACCATTTGGAAGGAAACCATGATATCTCTGCTTTGCATGTAGCAGAGATCAAATCTCCTGTCACTGGCTCCGAGGCGTTAATGAGAGTGAAGGTCATAGTGATATGTGTGGAGTAATGAAACCACCTGGATAGACAAGAGATCAGCCCAGAGGGAGTAATGAAACCACCTGGATAGACTAGAGATCAGCCCAGAGGGAGTAATGAAACCACCTGGATAGACTAGAGATCAGCCCAGAGGGAGTAATGAAACCACCTGGATAGACTAGAGATCAGCCCAGAGGGAGTAATGAAACCACCTGGATAGACTAGAGATCAGCCCAGAGGGAGTAATGAAACCACCTGGATAGACTAGAGATCAGCCCAGAAAGAGATGAGACCACCTGGATAGACTAGAGATCAGCCCAGAGGGAGTAATGAAACCACCTGGATAGACTAGAGATCAGCCCAGAGGGAGTAATGAAACCACCTGGATAGACTAGAGATCAGCCCAGCGGGAGTAATGAAACCACCTGGATAGACTAGAGATCAGCCCAGAGGGAGTAATGAAACCACCTGGATAGACTAGAGATCAGCCCAGAGGGAGTAATGAAACCACCTGGATAGACTAGAGATCAGCCTAGAGGGAGTAATGAAACCACCTGGATAGACTAGAGATCAGCCCAGAGGGAGTAATGAAGCCACCTGGATAGACTAGAGATCAGCCCAGAGGGAGTAATGAAACCACCTGGATAGACTAGAGATCAGCCCAGAGGGAGTAATGAAACCACCTGGATAGACTAGAGATCAGCCCAGAGGGAGTAATGAAACCACCTGGATAGACTAGAGTTCAGCCCAGAAAGAGATGAGACCACCTGGATAGACTAGAGTTCAGCCCAGAGGGAGTAATGAAACCACCTGGATAGACTAGAGATCAGCCCAGAGGGAGTAATGAAACCACCTGGATAGACTAGAGATCAGCCCAGAGGGAGTAATGAAACCACCTGGATAGACTAGAGCTGGCCCTCATACTGACTAAGGATCATATCCTGTCCTCATGCTGACTAAGGGTCAGGACCTGTCCCTAATACAGACTAAGGATCAGGACCTGTCCCTAATACAGACTAAGGGTCAGGACCTGTCCCTAATACAGACTAAGGGTCAGGACCTGTCCTAATACAGACTAAGGGTCAGGACCTGTCCCTAATACAGACTAAGGGTCAGGACCTGTCCTAATACAGACTAAGGGTCAGGACCTGTCCCTAATACAGACTAAGGGTCAGGACCTGTCCCTAATACAGACTAAGGATCATGTCCTGTCCTAATACAGACTAAGGGTCAGGACCTGTCCCTAAGACAGACTAAGGGTCAGGACCTATTTATTGAATATTCGAAAACATACAATATACTTGCAGTGAAGCAACTACATCATACCAGTTGTCATGACATTGGCCTCTTTTGGTACAGGGAGGACAGTTGACCCCCTCCCTTTTTCACCACCACCCAACCTACCTTCCCCCCAACCCAGGCCCTGTGTGAAAGGGTTGTAAAAACCCTAAGAGGAGAATCTCCTACCACATGGCCCATAGAGAGACAAAGGAAATTCTTCCAACTCATAGAATTGGAGAACCGAGCGACATGTGTGTTCTGGAGAAGGTATGGAAGATTGGTGAAGAATCCAGCTACGAACTGATCCGCTTGGTACAATTTTGTGATACTCAGAAGAGATAATATAGCCATATTACCATAAAACTGTTTATATAATAGCATCAGCTTGAGACTTGCATCATAATGGGTGTATAGAATGTATTAATAAGGATAAAGCTTTTGTAATACATTGAGATGCTATGTACTGATGTGATGTGATAGAATTGTATTTCTGTAACCAAGTCTATCTCAGTCATAGGCACGCCCCCAGGGACCCATACAGGACCAGGCGTCATTTGACAAGCCTGTTCTATGGGCACTATAAAACACCCCCTGATTTACATTTCCCCAGACCAGGCCTCCACTCCATGGCCAATAGGTTTTACCATCCAATTCCTCTACTGAAAGTGAACCATACCACGTGGTTAACTTTTAGACTATTGATACCGACAGAATAAGAACAAGTCTTTGATATTAATTATTAGTCTGCAACTAAGTAAATTATATCATCGAACGCGAAGACCAACGAAACATCCATTCGATGACGACATTAATGAATGTCGCTCTGAAAGATCCATTCTAACCGAGAGAGAGAGAGAGAGAACGCGGAGAAAACTCCCCAACAGAACCGAACTCTCCAACAAGAATCAGAACGACACACTGAGCGTAAATATATATTGATTGCAATTGTTCCCGAATGAGTGAGCCTTCAATTGTCAATATTAATGAACTCTGTAGGTGTGCATTCTCAGCTGACCGTTTATGACCCATTGTCTAACAGACCAGCCATGCCTGTTAGCCATTAGCGCACATTACTATACCAATCCTTTGTGACGATAATTACTGTTTGTATGTTTTCTGTTAATTACTTAGTGTAGTAAATAAATGATTTTAAGACAATTGATGTATGGATGATTTTAGTAAAGACTGGGTTCGTGCAGATACAACAATTTACGACGTTTGGAATGAGACTGGACTCGAGGTAAAATACACCATTTAAACCAGAAGATAATCGGCCTATACTATAATAGAATAGAATATTATAGTACAGGAAAGTTATATTAGGAAAATTATAGCTTTGTAATCTGAATATTCTCCTTGGTGCCCCGATCTCCTAGTTAATTACAATTAAACGATTAATCAGTTTAATCGCGTGATAATAATTACAGGGAGCTAATTGATAAACATGTCTTCAGTTTAATGGTACACCCAAAGACACGACACAGTCATCCAACAGATTCCCATTCAGAGCGACACACAGAAGCATCCAGGGTCAATGCCCTGCTCAAGGGCATGTTGACCGATCTACCACCAGGCCAAAAAACGTGAACCCGAACCCTCCAAGATTCCCCCACAGTTCGCCAAATGCTGTCCCTCAACCATTCGAGACCCCTCCCACAGTCCCCCCAGGAAGAAAAATAAAAAATATAATTAATTCCATTCCCCCAAGACCCCCCAATGCACCAACAACCAAGACAATGAACTAAAGAGAGAAAAAGAAAAGACAGAAAAAACAGCAAACAGCAATGCACGTTTTTTAAATCAAACAAAATAATAAATGTAAAACAAAGGACATCAAGGACAACTAAAATCATAACAGCAATGCCAACTGTATATGTTTGTGTGCATGTCTGGCACTATTACATGTATGTGTGTGTTCTTGTATGTGTTTATTTGAATGAGAGTGTGTGTATATGGGCTATACTCGGCCTTGTCTTAGGACGGTAAGTTGGTGGTTGGAGACATCCCTCTAGTGGTGTGGGGGCTGTGCTTTGGCAAAGTGGGTGGGGTTATATCCTGCCTGTTTGGCCCTGTCCGGGGGTATCATCGGATGGGGCCACAGTGTCTTCTGATCCCTCCTGTCTCAGCCTCCAGTATTTATGCTGCAGTAGTTTATGTGTCGGGGGGCTAGGGTCAGTCTGTTACATCTGGAGTATTTCTCTTGTCTTATCCGGTGTCCTGTGTGTATTTAAATATGCTCTCTCTAATTCTCTCTTTCTCTCTTTCTGTCTTTCTCTCGGAGGACCTGAGCCCTAGGACCATGCCTCAGGACTACCTGGTATGATGACTCCTTGCTGTCCCCAGTCCACCTGGCCGTGCTGCTGCTCCAGTTTCAACTGTTCTGCCTGCGGCTATGGAACCCTGACCTGTTCACCGGACGTGCTTGTTGCACCCTCGACAACTACTATGATTATTATTATTTGACCATGCTGGTCATGTATGAACATTTTAACATCTTGACCATGTTCTGTTATAATATCCACCCTGCACAGCCAGAAGAGGACTGGCCACCCCTCATAGCCTGGTTCCTCTCTAGGTTTCTTCCTAGGTTTTTGGCCTTTCTAGGGAGTTTTTCCTAGGGAGTTTTTCCTAGCCACCGTGCTTCTTTCACATGCTTTGCTTGCAGTTTGGGGTTTTAGGCTGGGTTTCTGTACAGCACTTTGAGAATATCAGCTGATGTACGAAGGGCTATATAAAAATAAATTTGATTTGATTTGATTTGATTATATGCATGTGTACAAACACCTGCACGGCATCAGCCTCAGGCAAACCGACATTAGCTGTAAAAACACTGCCACTTAGTGTCAATCAAATGTACTTTTATTATGTTTTATTTAGACTATTTAAAAAATAAAAATACTTTTATCTTTGACCATCATTCTATCTCTCACACAGCAACTCCACTCCCACTTGTCTCCAATTCCACATTCCAACCCTCAGTTTCCCTCAGCCCATCCCATCTATCTCTGATGGCCACCCACTTCGTGTTTCAACCCATTCCAATCCTCAGCTTCCCTCAGCCCATCCCATCTATCTCTGCTGGTCACCCACTTCGGGTTTCTACGCAACACATTTCAACTATGCTGTGATGTTTAACATACAATTTCAATCTATCTAATCGAATAGAATCCACAGATTGCGAGTTGAAGATAAATACTTTTACTAAGAATATTAGTATATTAGTAATTGACTGACCCGGTCTCTCCAGATCTCCTAACAGTGCTATTTCTAGGGTCAATTTTAGATCAATGCTATGCATTTTCAGCCATTCCTGAACCTGAGACCAGAAACACGCTACCTGAGGGCAATACCAAAATAAATGGTCCATTGATTCTGTATCCTCACAACAAAATCTGCAGAGCTTCGATGATTTTATGCCCCAAATATTCAACATTTTGTTGGTGGCAAGAATTCTATATAATCATTTTAGCTGAAAAGCATGAAGTCTTGAATCTTGCGTTGTTTTAAATATCAACTCATACACCCTGTACCATGGAATAGGTACATCAAAAATCTCTTCCCAACTATTTTGCAATCTGTATGGCACAGTTGTCAACATCCTGGTCCTCAAATGAAACTGGTATACTTTCCTATTTATGCTATTTTTATTCCTCTGCCAGTTTTGATCCTTTATATTGGGCAGACAGACCAGTTCCATACCTCCTCCCGCTGCCACCCACCTCCTTCATTTTTGGGGCAATGCTGTAATCAATTGGTTGTAATCTTGGATTGAGCAGACCTTTCCGTACAATTCTGATAACTCCATGAAGAACATAACGCTAATATTCCAATTTACAATATCATTTAAAAACAAAATACCATTTTCAAACATCTTTTCCATAAATACAGGTATTTTATCAACCAGCACATTTGAGTTCAGCCATAATATTTGTTGTAATATTTGTTCTATCTTTTCAGGGGGATGAAATTGAAATTGTAGCCAGCTCTGCAATGCTTATTTGAAAAAGAGAGATACTTTGAAAAAAAGTATCATTTTCAATTAATCAAAAATGAGACATGGCAATCTGCACAAAGACAATTTTTAAACAATGGATGAGCTTTTCTTAGTAATCTACTTGAGAACCATTTAGGGTTCAAATAAAACTTTTGAATAAGTGAAGCTGTTAGAGAGAGGATTAGTGCTTTTATATTTAATAATCTCAACCCATCCAATTCATATTCATTATATACATAGGTATGTTTTATTTTGTCTGGTTTAGCATCGCAGACAAAGTGAAATATTTTTTTCTCATATGATTTAAAAACAAATCATCAGGAGTAGTCACGGCTGTCAAAAGGAGCAGACCAAAGTGCAGCGTGGTTGTAGTTCCACATTTTATTAAATCCGTGAAAAATTTGCAATACACAAAATAACTGAATTTACAAAAACAACAAACCGTGACGCAGAGAGAAACAAACACTACTCAAAAGATAATAACCCACAAAACAGGAAGAGAAAAACCCCTACTTAAATATGATCTCCAATCAGAGGCAACGAGGATCAGCTGCCTCCAATTGGAGATCAACCCAAACAACCCCAACATAGAAAAACCCAAAACACCCCCTGTCACGCCCTGACCTACTCTACTATAGAAAATGACATCTTACTAGGGTCAGGACGTGACAGGAGTAGGCAGCGCCATAAGTAAGTGAGTAAACTGAGATATGACTAAGGAGTTAATCAGGACAATTTTTACATAAATAGACAGGTATTTACCTCTCCATGGTTGCAGGATCTTGTCCATTTTTATAAGTTTTCTATTGAAATTCATTGTGGAAAGCTTATTTATATCTTTTGTGATATGAATACCGAGTATGTCTACTTCACCATCAGCTCATTTTATAGGTAAACTGTAAGGTAATGTAAAAGGTGTATTTTTTAAGGATCCAATGCGTAATATTGTGCACATCATAATTAGGTTTTAGTCCAGAGAGTACAGAAAAGTTATCTAGATCTTCAATGAGACATTGCAGGGATCTAGCTTGCGGACTTAATATAAAACTTGAGTCATCGGCATACAAAGACACCTTTGTTTTTAAGCCTTGGATTTTTAATCCTCGAAGGTTGTTATTGGATCTGATTTTAATAGCTAGCATTTCAATGGACATAACGAATAGATAGGGTGACAGCGGACACCCCTGTTTAACTCCTCTTGACAATTCAAAACTCTGAGAAGTAGCCGTTATTTACTATGTTACACCTGGTGTTGCAACACATTATTTTTACCCATTTTATAAGAGAATCACCGAAATAGAAAGAAATCCAGGCATTTATAAATAAAATCCAGTCTTACTTTATCAAATGCCTTTTCAAAATCCGCTATAAATACCATTCCTGGCTTCTTAGATGTTTCATGATGTTTTATTATTTCTCGTAGTTGTCGTATATTATCGCCAATGTATCGTCCATGTAAAAAACCTGTTAGATTAGGATGAAAAATATCTAGTAAAACCCTTTTAATTCTGAGTGCTATGCATTTCAGACCTTCCTGCTGAGTACCTGACAGACTACCATTTTTATAGGAGTAGTTAAAACAATCTAACAATGGAGCTTTTAGTATATCAAAAAATACTTGATATACCTCTACCGGTATGCCATCAAGCCCTGGGGTTTTTCCAGACTGAAAGGATTTTATAGCCTCAAAAAGTTCTTCCTCTGTAATTTGGCCTTCTCACTGATCTTTCTGTACATTTGTTAATTTTCCATTTTTTATATTATTTGGAAAGAATTCCTTACCATAATCTTCATTCAGTGGGAAAGGATGAGACGGAAAAGAGAACATCTGCCTAAAATAATTAGCTTCCTCTTTTAAAATATAATTCGGAGATTCATTGATGACTCCGTCTTCAGTAACGAGTTTCTGCAAATTCTTTTTGTTAGCATTCCTGTATTGGAGATTCAGGAAGAATTTTGTGCATTTTTCTCAATTTTCCATCCTGTTTGCTTTATTTTTGTAATAGGTTACATTAAATCGTTCTTGAATAAGTTCCTCAAGTTATTTTTTCCCTCATACAGACTAAGGGTCAGGACCTGTCCCTCATACTGACTAAGGATCAGGACCTGTCCTCATACTGACTAAGGATCAGGACCTGTCCTCATACTGACTAAGGGTCAGGACCTGTCCTCATACTGACTAAGGGTCAGGACCTGTCCCTCATACTGACTAAGGGTCAGGACCTGTCCTCATACTGACTAAGGGTCAGGACCTGTCCTCATACTGACTAAGGATCAGGACCTGTCCTCATACTGACTAAGGGTCAGGACCTGTCCCTCATACTGACTAAGGGTCAGGACCTGTCCTCATACTGACTAAGGGTCAGGACCTGTCCTCATACTGACTAAGGGTCAGGACCTGTCCCTCATACTGACTAAGGGTCAGGACCTGTCCCTCATACTGACTAAGGATCAGGACCTGTCCTCATACTGACTAAGGGTCAGGACCTGTCCTCATACTGACTAAGGGTCAGGACCTGTCCCTCATACTGACTAAGGATCAGGACCTGTCCTCATACTGACTAAGGGTCAGGACCTGTCCCTCATACTGACTAAGGATCAGGACCTGTCCTCATACTGACTAAGGGTCAGGACCTGTCCTCATACTGACTAAGTGTCAGGACCTGTCCTCATACTGACTAAGGGTCAGGACCTGTCCTCATACTGACTAAGGGTCAGGACCTGTCCTCATACTGACTAAGGGTCAGGACCTGTCCTCATACTGACTAAGGGTCAGGACCTGTCCCTCATACTGACTAAGGGTCAGGACCTGTCCTCATACTGACTAAGGGTCAGGACCTGTCCTCATACTGACTAAGGATCAGGACCTGTCCTCATACTGACTAAGTGTCAGGACCTGTCCCTAATACAGACTAAGGGTCAGGACCTGTCCCTCATACTGACTAAGGGTCAGGACCTGTCCTCATACTGACTAAGGGTCAGGACCTGTCCTCATACTGACTAAGGGTCAGGACCTGTCCCTCATACTGACTAAGGGTCAGGACCTGTCCCTCATACTGACTAAGGGTCAGGACCTGTCCTCATACTGACTAAGGATCAGGACCTGTCCCTCATACTGACTAAGGATCAGGACCTGTCCTCATACTGACTAAGGGTCAGGACCTGTCCTCATACTGACTAAGGGTCAGGACCTGTCCCTCATACTGACTAAGGGTCAGGACCTGTCCTCATACTGACTAAGGGTCAGGACCTGTCCTCATACTGACTAAGGGTCAGGACCTGTCCTCATACTGACTAAGGGTCAGGACCTGTCCTCATACTGACTAAGGGTCAGGACCTGTCCTCATACTGACTAAGGGTCAGGACCTGTCCTCATACTGACTAAGGGTCAGGACTAGTTAATACGGAACAGTCTTGTCAAGGCCAGTGGGACTCCATCTTATGCTAGGTAATACAGAACAGAGTCTTGTCAAGGCCAGTAGGACTCCATCTTATGCTAGGTAATACAGAACAGAGTCTTGTCAAGGCCAGTAGGACTCCATCTTATGCTAGGTAATACAGAACAGAGTCTTGTCAAGGCCAGTAGGACTCCATCTTATGCCAGAGAAAAGGATCATTCAATATCCTGGAGATGACATTAAGATCATAATGTGAAGATGAAGGCCCAGTTATCAGGCCTCGCCGTGTTCACTGTCAACTAGAGGGACACACACACACACACACACACACACACACACACACACACACACACACACACACACACACACACACACACACACACACACACACACACACACACACACACACAGAGAGAGAGAGACACCCCCCCATTATTACATCACCACAGCAGTAAAGACAGGCAGGCAGTTGACTTCCATTATTACATCACCACAGCAGTAAAGACAGACAGGCAGGCAGTTGACTTCCATTATTACATCACCACAGCAGTAAAGACAGACAGGCAGGCAGTTGACTTCCATTATTACATCACCACAGCAGTAAAGACAGGCAGGCAGTTGACTTCCATTATTACATCACCACATGTCACGTCCTGACCAGTAGAGGGTGTAGTTGGGTCAGGACGTGGCAGAAGGGAGTGAGTGTTTTATTGTTTCATTTGATTTTGGCCGTGTGACTTCCAATCAGGCACAGCTGTAGAGGGTTGTGGTTGATTGGGAGTCACACATAAGTTGCCTACGTTTCCTTTGTGTTTCGTGGGTAATTGTTCTTGTCATTGTGGTTGCACCTGACAGGACTGTGTTGGCTGTCAGTTTTTGTTGGTTTTGTGAAATGCATAGTGTTCGTAAATTAAATATGACGAACCCTAACTCCGCCGCGTTTTGGTCCACTTCTTCCATAGACAGCCGTTACAGAATTACCCACCAAACCAGGACCAAGCGGCGGAAGAGGAAGGAGCAGTAGGAGTACAGCGTTATGGACGAATGGACTTGGGAACAAATCCTGGACGGAGAGGGACCATGGACTCAGGCTGGGGATTATCGCCTCCCGCAGTGGGAGATTGAAGCGGCGAGAGCGGAGAGGCGCTATTACGAGGAGAGAGAGCGCAACGAGCGCGAGTGGCAGCCCCAATAATTTTTTGGGGGGGGGCACACGGGACAGTCGGTGGAGCTGAGGTCAGAACCAGAGCCAGTCGGGATGACATTGGAGGTGAGCGAGGGATATGAGACAGAGACTGTGACGGGGTTAATGGGGAAATTAGGAGAGAGAGAGATGAGAGAGCTGCTAGTATGGTGCATAAAGTACGGCATTCGCCCTAATGAGCGTGTCGTGGGAATGATGTCACCTGAGGCAGCTCTCCATACTCGTCCTGAGGTGCGTGCTGGTTGTCTGGTAAAGACTGTGCCTGCGCCCAGAAACAGGCCTCCTGCATGTCTTCCCAGCCCTGCACGTCCTGTGCCTACGCCCAGAACCAAGCTTCCTGCATGTCTTCCCATCCTGGTCAAGCCCGTGCCTCCTCCACGGACCAGTACTCCAGTGGGTCTCCCTATCCTGGTCAAGCCCGTGCCTCCTCCACGGACCAGTACTCCAGTGGGTCTCCCTATCCTTGTCAAGCCCGTGTCTCCTCCACAGACCAGTCCTCCAGTGGGTCTCTCCACCCTGGTCTCTCCTGTGCCAACTCCTCAAACCAGGCATCCAGCGGGTCTTCCCAGACTGGTGAGTCCAGGGCCTGCGCCCAGAGCCAGGTCTCTGTTATGTCTCCCCAGCCTGGTGAATCCTGAGCCGGAACCACCAGAGCTGCCCGCCAGTCAACAGTCGTCAGAGCTGCCCGCCAGTCAACAGTCGTCAGAGCTGCCCGCCAGTCAACAGTCGTCAGAGCTGCCCGCCAGTCAACAGTCGTCAGAACTGCCGGAGTGGCCAGACTGCCCTGAACCGCCGGAGTGGCCAGACTGCCCTGAACCGCCGGAGTGGCCAGACTGCCCTGAACCGCCGGAGTGGCCAGACTGCCCTGAACCGCCGGAGTGGCCAGACTGCCCTGAACCGCCGGAGTGGCCAGACTGCCCTGAACCGCCGGAGTGGCCAGACTGCCCTGAACCGCCGGAGTGGCCAGACTGCCCTGAACCGCCGGAGTGGCCAGACTGCCCTGAACCGCCGGAGTGGCCAGACTGCCCTGAACCGCCGGAGTGGCCAGACTGCCCTGAACCGCCGGAGTGGCCAGACTGCCCTGAACCGCCGGAGTGGCCAGACTGCCCTGAACCGCCGGAGTGGCCAGACTGCCCTGAACCGCCGGAGTGGCCAGACTGCCCTGAACCGCCGGACTGCCCCGAGCTGCCGGACTGCCCCGAGCTGCCAGAGCTGCCGGACTGCCCCGAGCTGCCAGAGTGGCCGGACTGCCCCGAGCTGCCAGACTGCCCCGAGCTGCCAGACTGCCCCGACTGCCCCGAGCTGTCAGACTGCCCCGAGCTGCCAGACTGCCCCGAGCTGCCAGACTGCCCCGAGCTGCCAGAATGGCCCGACTGCCCCGAGCGGCCAGAGTGGCCCGACTGCCCGGAACGGCCTGCACCTGAGCCACCTCCAGGATAGGTGGGTTGGGGAGGGAGGGTGTAGCACAGTGCCGTCGGTGACGGCAGCCACCCTCCCTTCCCTCCCTTATTGTTTAGGTGTTCCTTTTTGTTGGGGATTTTCTTGTGTTTTCCTTTTTTAGGTGCATCCCGGGGTCTGCACCTTGAGGGGGGGGTACTGTCACGTCCTGACCAGTAGAGGGTGTAGTTGGGTCAGGACGTGGCAGAAGGGAGTGAGTGTTTTATTGTTTCATTTGATTTTGGCCGTGTGACTTCCAATCAGGCACAGCTGTAGAGGGTTGTGGTTGATTGGGAGTCACACATAAGTTGCCTACGTTTCCTTTGTGTGGTGTGGGTAATTGTTCTTGTCATTGTGGTTGCACCTGACAGGACTGTGTTGGCTGTCAGTTTTTGTTGGTTTTGTAAATGCATAGTGTTCGTAAATTAAATATGACGAACCCTAACTCCGCCGCGTTTTGGTCCACTTCTTCCATAGACAGCCGTTACACCACAGCAGTAAAGACAGGCAGGCAGTTGACTTCTATTCATACAGAACATATGAAATGAAATACATGAATGGAATAGAGGGTTGAGTCATAATCTAGCTAATTTAGAACGTATCAAATCCATTTCCACTGCAGGAATGCCAGGTGCACAGTGTAAGACTGCACATCACATCAAATCAAATGAGAACATCTGTCAAATGCTTCTGTCTGTTTATGGACACGCCATCCAGAACAACAGCAACAAGGTACATCAATTTTAATATGGTCCATTTAGCAGGCGCCTTTATCCTACGTGATTTACACAACTGTCTTTATCGAGTGTACAAAACATTAAGAACACCTTCCTGATATTGAGTTGCCCCCCCTCCCCCTTTTGTCCTCAGAACAGCCTCAATTAATCTGGGCTCATGGACTCTACAAGGTGTTGAAAGCGTTCCACAGGGATGCTGGCCCTTGTTGACTCCAGTGCTTCCCACAGTTGTGTCAAGTTGGCTGGATGTCCTTTTGGGTGGTGGACCATTAATGATACACACGGGAAACTTTTGAGTGTGAAAAACCCAGCAGCCTTGCAGTTCTTTACACACTCAAACTGGTATCTACTACCATACCCCGTTCAAAGGCACTTAAATCTATTGTCTTTCCCATTCACCCTCTGAATGGAACACGTACACAATCCATGTCTCAACAGTCTCAAGGCTTAAAAATCCTTCTTTAACCTGTCTCCTCCCCTTCATCTACACTGATTGAAGTGGATTTAACAAGTGACATCAATAAGGGATCATAGCTTTCACCTGGACTCACCTGGTCAGCATGTCATGGAAAGAGCAGATGTTCCTACTGTTTTGTACACTCAGTGTATAACCCATAACATATCAAGCCAAAGCTCTATAGAACAGCAACCCAAAGCTCTACAGAACAGCAACCCAAAGCTCTACAGAACAGCAACCCAAAGCTCTATAGAACAGCAACCCAAAGCTCTACAGAACAGCAACCCAAAGCTCTACAGAACAGCAACCCAAAGCTCCAGAGAATAAATATGAATGCATTGAGCAGGAAGATATTCACCTCTCGTCCTAGGTTGTTGTGACACAATTGTTCCAATCAACTGTAACATCATGGACACATGAGACCGAGCCCTCTGGAGATGTCCTGTATGTCTGTGTGTCAGAGTGGGATTGGGTCCCAGCACCTCTGAAGAAGTACTGTCTGTCTGTGTGTCAGAGTGGGATTGGGTCCCAGCACCTCTGAAGTAGTACTGTCTGTCTGTGTGTCAGAGTGGGATTGGGTCCCAGCACCTCTGAAGAAGTACTGTCTGTCTGTGTGTCAGAGTGGGATTGGGTCCCAGCACCTCTGAAGAAGTACTGTCTGTCTGTGTGTCAGAGTGGGATTGGGTCCCAGCACCTCTGAAGAAGTACTGTCTGTCTGTGTGTCAGAGTGAGATTGGGTCCCAGCACCTCTGGGGATGTCCTGTATGTCTGTGTGTCAGAGTGGGATTGGGGTCACCAGTGTAATGAGCTTTGTTGTGCCCACATGGTCCACATGACTACCGAGAGGAACATCTGAGGAGCGGCAAACATCCCCTGGCATCCTCTTGCGAGGCCCCGTACCTAGACACATGTAGGCACTGATGAGAGGGGACAGGCTAGTCCTACCTCCTGGCACCACAGCTTGATGAGAGGGGACAGGCTAGTCCTACCTCCTGGTACCACAGCTTGATGAGAGGGGACAGGCTAGTCCTACCTCCTGGTACCACAGCTTGATGAGAGGGGACAGGCTAGTCCTACCTCCTGGTACCACTGCTTGATGAGAAGGGACAGGCTAGTCCTACCTCCTGGTACCACAGCTTGATGAGAAGGGACAGGCTAGTCCTACCTCCTGGTACCACAGCTTGATGAGAGGGGACAGGCTGGTCTTACCTCCTGGCACCACAGCTTGATGAGAGGGGACAGGCTAGTCCTACCTCCTGGTACCACAGCTTGATGAGAGGGGACAGGCTAGTCCTACCTCCTGGTGAGAGGGGACAGGCTAGTCCTACATCCTGGTACCACAGCTTGATGAGAAGGGACAGGCTAGTCCTACCTCCTGGTACCACAGCTTGATGAGAGGGACAGGCTAGTCCTACATCATGGTACCACAGCTTGATGAGAGGGGACAGGCTAGTCCTACCTCCTGGCACCACAGCTTGATGAGAGGGGACAGGCTAGTCCTACCTCCTGGTACCACAGCTTGATGAGAAGGGACAGGCTAGTCCTACCTCCTGGTGAGAGGGGACAGGCTAGTCCGACCTCCTGGTGAGAGGGGACAGGCTAGTCCTACCTCCTGGCAGCCCAGCTTGATGATACGGGACAGGGTAGTCCTACCTCCTGGTACCACAGCTTGATGAGAGGGGACAGGCTAGTCCTACATCCTTGTACCACAGCTTGATGAGAGGGGACAGGCTAGTCCTACCTCCTGGTACCACAGCTTGATGAGAGGGGACAGGCTAGTCCTACATCCTGGTACCACAGCTTGATGAGAGGGGACAGGCTAGTCCTACCTCCTGGTACCACAGCTTGATGAGAGGGGACAGGCTAGTCCTACCTCCTGGTACCACAGCTTGTTGAGAGGGGACAGGCTAGTCCTACATCCTGGTACCACAGTTTGATGAGAAGGGACAGGCTAGTCCTACATCCTGGTACCACAGTTTGATGAGAAGGGACAGGCTGGTCCTACCTCCTGGTACCACAGTTTGATGAGAAGGGACAGGCTAGTCCTACATCCTGGTACCACAGCTTGATGAGAGGGGACAGGCTAGTCCTACCTCCTGGTACCACAGCTTGATGAGAGGGGACAGGCTAGTCCTACATCCTGGTACCACAGCTTGATGAGAGGGGACAGGCTAGTCCTACCTCCTGGTACCACAGTTTGATGAGAGGGGACAGGCTAGTCCTACATCCTGGTACCACAGCTTGATGAGAAGGGACAGGCTAGTCCTACCTCCTGGTACCACAGTTTGATGAGAGGGGACAGGCTAGTCCTACATCCTGGTACCACAGCTTGATGAGAAGGGACAGGCTAGTCCTACATCCTGGTACCACAGCTTGATGAGAGGGGACAGGCTAGTCCTACCTCCTGGTACCACAGTTTGATGAGAGGGGACAGGCTAGTCCTACATCCTGGTACCACAGCTTGATGAGAAGGGACAGGCTAGTCCTACCTCCTGGTACCACAGCTTGATGAGAGGGGACAGGCTAGTCCTACATCCTGGTACCACAGCTTGATGAGAAGGGACAGGCTAGTCCTACATCATGGTACCACAGCTTGATGAGAAGGGACAGGCTAGTCCTACCTCCTGGTACCACAGCTTGATGAGAAGGGACAGGCTGGTCCTACCTCCTGGTACCACAGCTTGCCCGTTACCAAGTCTGCCCATCTACACCTCAACGGGAATCAAGTACACCCATTCAGACTGACACAAACAAATAAAATACACTGAAACAGAGAGAGAGATCATTTACCTCTTTGGCAGGCAGGCAGGCAGGGTGGGAGGCAGGGAGGAAGGGAGGCAGGCAGGGAGGGAGGGAGGGAGGAAGGAGGAAGGAAGGAAGGAAGGAAGGAAGGAAGGAAGGAAGGAAGGAAGGAAGGAAGGAAGGAAGGAAGGAAGGAAGGAAGGCAGGCAGGCAGGAAGGGAGGCAGGCAGGCAGGCAGGGAGGGAGGGAGGGAGGCAGGGAGGAAGGGAGGCAGGCAGGGAGAGAGGGAGGGAGGCAGGGAGGAAGGGAGGGAGGGAAGGAGGGAGGGAGGGAGGGAGGGAGGGAGGGAGGGAGGGAGGGAGGCAGGGAGGCAGGCAGGCAGGGAGGGAGGGAGGGAGGGAGGAAGGAAGGAAGGAAGGGAGGCAGGCAGGGAGGGAGGGAGGGAGGCAGGGAGGAAGGGAG
>NC_059446.1:89486335-89521335 GCF_905237065.1 Salmo salar | reverse complement strand
GACTCTATTGACTCTATTGACTCTCTGAACTCTATTGACTCTCTGAACTCTATTGACTCTCTGAACTCTCTGGACTCTATTGACTCTCTGGACTCTATTGACTCTCTGAACTCTCTGGACTCTCTGAACTCTATTGACTCTCTGGATTCTCTGGACTCTCTGAACTCTCTGGACTCTATTGACTCTCTGGACTCTATTGACTCTCTGGACTCTATTGACTCTCTGGACTCTATTGACTCTCTGGATTCTCTGGACTCTCTGAACTCTCTGGACTCTATTGACTCTCTGGACTCTATTGACTCTCTGGACTCTATTGACTCTCTGGACTCTATTGACTCTCTGGACTCTCTGAACTCTATTGACTCTCTGGATTCTCTGGACTCTCTGAACTCTCTGGACTCTATTGACTCTCTGGACTCTCTGGACTCTATTGACTCTCTGGACTCTATTGACTCTCTGAACTCTCTGGACTCTCTGAACTCTATTGACTCTCTGGATTCTCTGGACTCTCTGAACTCTCTGGACTCTATTGACTCTCTGGACTCTATTGACTCTCTGGACTCTATTGACTCTCTGGACTCTATTGACTCTCTGGACTCTCTGAACTCTATTGACTCTCTGGATTCTCTGGACTCTCTGAACTCTCTGGACTCTATTGACTCTCTGGACTCTATTGACTCTCTGGACTCTATTGACTCTCTGGACTCTCTGAACTCCCTGGACTCTCTGAACTCTCTGAACTCTCTGGACTCTATTGACTCTCTGGACTCTATTGACTCTCTGAACTCTATTGACTCTCTGGACTCTCTGAACTCTCTGGACTCTATTGAATCTCTGAACTCTATTGACCCTCTGAACTCCCTGGACTCTCTGAACTCTCTGAACTCTCTGGACTCTGGGACTCTCTGAACTCTGAACTCTCTGAACTCTATTGACTCTCTGAACTCTATTGACTCTCTGGACTCTATTGACTCTCTGGACTCTATTGACTCTATTGACTCTCTGAACTCTATTGACTCTTTGAACTCTCTGGACTCTATTGACTCTCTGGACTATATTGACTCTCTGAACTCTCTGGACTCTCTGAACTCTATTGACTCTCTGGATTCTCTGGACTCTCTGAACTCTCTGGATTCTATTGACTCTCTGGACTCTATTGACTCTCTGAACTCCCTGGACTCTATGAACTCTCTGGACTCTATTGACTCTCTGAACTCTCTGAACTCTCTGAACTCCTGCTCTATGAACTCTCTGGACTCTATTACTCTCTGAACTCCCTGGACTCTCTGAACTCTCTGGACTCTATTGACTCTCTGGACTCTATTGACTCTCTGAACTCTCTGAACTCTCTGGACTCTCTGAACTCTCTGGACTCTATTGACTCTCTGAACTCCCTGGACTCTCTGAACTCTCTGAACTCTCTGGACTCTGGACTCTCTGAACTCTGAACTCTCTGAACTCTCTGGACTCTATTGACTCTCTGGACTCTATTGACTCTCTGAACTCTCTGAACTCTATTGACTCTCTGAACTCTCTGGATTCTCTGGACTCTCTGAACTCTATTGACCCTCTGGACTCTATTGACTCTCTGAACTCCCTGGACTCTCTGAACTCTCTGGACTCTCTGATGCGACAGATTCACCACATATCATTACTAATCAGGTTTCTCTCAAAGCAGCCTATATCAGATGAATGCTTAATGAACTTACACTATATATAAACAAACAGAATGTGGACATCCCTTCAGTTTAGTGGATTAGGCTATTTCTGCCACACCTGTTGCTGACAGGTGTATAAAATCGAGCACACAGCCATGCAATCTCCATAGACAAACATTGGCAGTAGAATGGCCTTACTGAAGAGCTCAGTGACTTTCAACGTGGCACCGTCATAGGATTCCACCTTTCCAACAAGTCAGTTTGTCAAATTTCTGCGCTGACAGAGCTGACCCGGTCAACTGTAAGTGCTGTTAATATGAAGAGAAAACGTTTAGGAGCAACAACGGCTCAGCCGCAAAATGGTATGCCACACAAGCTCAAAGAATGGAATCGCCGAATGCTGAAGCGCATAGCGCTTAAAAATCATCTGTCCTCGGTTGCAAAACTCACTACTGCCTCTGGAAACAACGTCAGCACAAGAACTGATAATTGGGAGCTTCATGAAATGGGTTTCCATGGCCGAGCAGCCGCACACAAGCCTAAGATTCTCCTGGATGCCAGGAGAAGACTACCTGCCCCAATCCATAGCACCAACTGTAAAGTTTGGTGGAGGACGAATAATGGTCTGGGGCTGTTTTTCATGGTTCGGGCTAGACCCCTTAGTTCCAGTGAAGGGAAATCTTATGCAACAGCATTCAATTACATTCTAGACGATTCTGTGCTTCCAACTTTGTGACAACAGTTAGGGGAAGGCCCTTTCCTGTTTCAGCATGACAATGCCCCCATGCACAAAGCGAGGTCCATACAGAAATGGTTTGTCGAAATCAGTGTGGAAGAACTTGATTGGCCTGCAAAGTGCCCTGACCTCAACCACATCGAACACCTTTGGGATGAATTGGAACGCAGACTGTGAGCCAGGCCTAATCGCCCAACATCAGTGCTCAACTTCACTAATGAGGTTGTGGCTGAATGGAAACAAGTCCCCGCAGCAATATTCCAACATCTAGTGGAAAGCCTTCCCAGAAGACTGGAGGCTGTTATAGCAGCAAAGGGGGGACCAACTCCATATTAATACCAATGATTTTGGAAGGAGATGTTCGATGAGCAGGTGTCCACATACTTTTGGTCATGTAGTGTACGTAGGAACCAAACAGGAAGGGGATATGATGTCAATGACCATCCGTTTGTGGCTGTCGACAGTGGTCTGGCTGTGGCCCTGCGGTCGAGGTCATCTCTGTAGTGTTGAGAAAGATGTGGTAGAGTGTACACACACTTTATCTGGATGGAGTCACTATTGAACTAGCTTCCTACTCTTTAACCAATTATTATGCACATATCATCAATAGAAATCCCCATGCAGAGCCGTACAGTAGTACATTAACTAGCTACCCCTTAACTACATCCATAAGGCTTGTTGATACTACGAGGGCATATTTGATAAAGAAAATACTGGCAGATAAACAAATATAGAAACAACAAGCACTACTGGGAATTGGGGAAAACTTTACCCCCATGTGTCATCGACTACATATGCACTTGTTTAACTTCCTGTTATCATAGTGTTTTATTTCCTCTTCTCATAGTGTTGTATTTCCTCTTATCATAGTGTTTTATTTCCTCTTATCATAGTGTTTCATTTCCTCTTATCAGTTAGTGTTTTATTTCCTCTTATCAGTCAGTGTTTTATTTCCTCTTATCATAGTGTTTTATTTCCTCTTATCATAGTGTTTTATTTCCTCTTATCAGTCAGTGTTTTATTTCCTCTTATCATAGTGTTTTTTTCCTCTTATCATAGTGTTGTATTTCCTTTTATCAGTTAGTGTTTTATTTCCTCTTATCATAGTGTTTTATTTCCTCTTATCATAGTGTTTTATTTCCTCTTATCAGTTAGTGTTTTATTTCCTCTTATCATAGTGTTTTATTTTCTCTTATCATAGTGTTTCATTTCCTCTTATCATAGTGTTTTATTTCCTCTTATCATAGTGTTGTATTTCCTCTTATCAGTTAGTGTTTTATTTCCTCTTATCATAGTGTTTTATTTCCTCTTATCATAGTGTTTCATTTCCTCTTATCATAGTGTTTCATTTCCTCTTATCATAGTGTTTTATTTCCTCTTATCATAGTGTTTTATTTCCTCTTATCATAGTGTTTTATTTTCTCTTCTCATAGTGTTTTATTTCCTCTTATCATAGTGTTTCATTTCCTCTTATCATAGTGTTTTTGTTTTGCCTTCTTCTTAGTCCATACAGTGTATGTTCATAATTTTCAAGTGTTTTCTCTATGTTAAGTAAAGAAGGCCCCTTCGTATCTTGTCAAAGTGAATAAAAAAGTAGACATAGGGAAAAGGGTTCCATTTGGTCCTGGTCAAAAGTAGAGCACTATATAGGGGAAAGGGTTTGATTTGGTCCTGGTCAAAAGTAGAGCACTATATAGGGGAAAGGGTTTGATTTGGTCCTGGTCAAAAGTAGAGCACTATATAGGGGAAAGGGTTTGATTTGGTCCTGGTCAAAAGTAGAGCACTATATAGGGGAAAGGGTTTGATTTGGTCCTGGTCAAAAGTAGAGCACTATATAGGGGAAAGGGTTTGATTTGGTCCTGGTCAAAAGTAGAGCACTATATAGGGGAAAGGGTTCCATTTGGTCCTGGTCAAAAGTGGAGCACTATATAGGGAAAAGGGTTTGATTTGGGAATAACACATTCTGATTGCCCAGATGTGATGTAATAAGACACAGAGACAGAAATCATTTCCATTCTTCTCCAATCAGGTCTGTCATCCTACTGGTTAATGACGTGTTCTATGTAATAAGACACAGAGACAGAAATCATTTCCATTCTTCTCCAATCAGGTCTGTCATCCTATTGGTTCATGATGTGTTCTATGTAAAAGAAAATGGATAGAACAAGACCTATTAAAGCAGAGAAATATTAAAGCAGTGATATACTCTAGGTGTGTAGCCTAGTAGCATTCATTAGTGTAGTAGTGAACACTATGGAGCTGGGGCAGTAATGTAATGTGGAGGGAGGGGGGGGGAGGGAGGGAGGGAGAGGGAGGGGAGGGAGGGAGGGAGGGAGGGAGGGAGGAGGAGAGAGAGAGAGAGAGAGAGAGAGAGAGAGAGAGGGCTTGAGAGAGAGCGAGATAGAGAGAGAGAGGCGAGATAGAGAGAGAGAGGGAGAGAGAGAGAGAGAGAGAGAGAGAGAGAGAGAGAGAGAGGGGCTTGAGAGAGAGAGAGAGAGAGAGAGAGAGAGAGAGAGAGAGAGAGAGAGGGGCTTGAGAGAGAGAGAGAGAGAGAGAGAGAGAGAGAGAGAGAGAGAGAGGGGGGAGCTTGAGAGAGAGAGAGAGGGGCTTGAGAGAGAGAGAGAGAGAGAGAGAGAGAGAGAGAGGGGAGCTTGAGAGAGAGAGAGAGAGGGGCTTGAGAGAGAGAGAGAGAGAGGGGGGGGGCTTGAGAGAGCGAGAGAGAGAGATAGAGAGAGAGGGGCTTGAGAGAGAGAGAGAGAGAGAGAGAGAGCGTGAGATAGAGAGAGAGCGAGATAGAGGGAGAGAGAGAGAGAGGGGCTTGAGAGAGAGAGAGAGAGAGAGAGAGAGAGAGAGAGAGAGAGAGAGAGAGAGAGAGAGAGAGAGAGAGAGAGAGAGGGGCTTGAGAGAGAGAGAGAGAGAGAGGGGGGGGGCTTGAGAGAGAGAGAGAGAGAGAGAGAGAGAGAGAGAGGGGGGAGTGGATCTGACAGGTAGCAGTAATGTTATTTGTCTAAATGCTTCTCTGACGTTCATCTTTTTAAAAGCTAATTCACTCCACTTCCTCTTGTCACCCCAGGCAGAATGGATTCCAGCAACACTGAGTTGAGTGAGGTCCTCAATCTCCACTAATTAAACAATATGACATCACTTTGCCTGGAAGAAACCGGGCCGGGCCCATTGCACTGTCTTGTTAGTTAGAGACACTTTTGCGGCTTTGCTGATTACAGCGCGTTAGACTAGGGTTCCCATAGGGATCCCTCAAGACTCGGTCCTCGCACCACTGAAGGTTAAGCCAATCAGAACGTCCCCAGCTGCATACATGATGAATGAATGTCACTACAGAGCAACACAGACTCCTGGAGCTAACTTATATTATTGACTTCCTGTTGTTGTTGATGTTACATCTTGACACATTGAAGTGACTGGAAATCAGATTATTTTATTGATTGGGCTGAGTGTTATCTCACGAGATCCTTATCCACTACTGATAAAGGCAAGATCCTTATCCACTACTGATAAAGATAAGATCCCTATCCACTACTGATAAAGGTGATATCCCTATCCACTACTGATTAAGGTGAGATCCTTATCCACTACTGATTAAGCTGAGATCCTTATCCACTACTGATAAAGGTGAGATCCTTATCCACTACTGATAAAGGTAAGATCCTTATCCACTACTGATTAAGCTGAGATCCTTATCCACTACTGATAAAGATAAGATCCTTATCCACTACTGATAAAGGTGAGATCCTTATCCACTACTGATAAAGGTTAGATCCTTATCCACTACTGATAAAGGTGAGATCCTTATCCACTACTGATAAAGGTAAGATCCTTATCCACTACTGATAAAGGTGAGATCCTTATCCACTACTGATACAGATAAGATCCTTATCCACTACTGATAAAGGTGAGATCCTTATCCACTACTGATAAAGGTAGATCCTTATCCACTACTGATAAAGGTGAGATCCTATCCACTACTGATAAAGGTGAGATCCTTATCCACTACTGATAAAGGTGAGATCCTTATCCACTACTGATAAAGGTGAGATCCTTATCCACTACTGATAAAGGTAAGATCCTTATCCACTACTGATAAAGGTGAGATCCTTATCCACTACTGATAAAGATAAGATCCTTATCCACTACTGATAAAGGTGAGATCCTTATCCACTACTGATAAAGGTGAGATCCTTATCCACTACTGATAAAGGTGAGATCCTTATCCACTACTGATAAAGGTGAGATCCTTATCCACTACTGATAAAGGTGAGATCCTTATCCACTACTGATAAAGGTGAGATCCGTATCCACTACTAATAAAGGTAAGATCCTTATCCACCACGAATAAAGGTGAGATCCTTATCCATTACTGATGAAGGTAAGGCTGTACAGCTGAGGGAGTGTTTGACTCTGTCCCAAATGGCCTATTCCCTTTATAGTGCACCCACAGGGCTCTGGTCAAAAGTTGTGCACTATATAGGGAAACAGGGTGCCAAGTAGTGCACTATATAGGGAAACAGGGTGCGATTTGGGACACAGCCTGTGAAATCATCAGGCTGAAATGTTTGCACATACGGCTCTTAACTTAAAAAAATCACAATGATGAGCCAATCAGGATGTTCTTCTAGGGGGGAATTCAGACGCCAGATAAGTGTGAGTAAATGGAACGTAATTCCCTTTTTATGTACTTTCTCTCTACGTGTATTCTGACCTTGAATTTAAGCATGACAACAGTATGTTATTCACCCGCTATTCACCCGCTATTCACCCGCTATTCACCCGCTATTTACCCGCTATTCACCCTCTATTCACCCGCTATTCACCCGTTATTCACCCGCTATTCACCCTCTATTCACCCGCTATTCACCCTTTATTCACCCGCTATTCACCCTCTATTCACCCTCTATTCACCCGCTATTCACCCGCTATTCACCCTCTATTCACCCGCTATTCACCCGCTATTCACCCTCTATTCACCCGCTATTCACCCGTTATTCACCCTCTATTCACCCGCTATTCACCCGTTATTCACCCTCTATTCACCCGCTATTCACCCGTTATTCACCCGCTATTCACCCGCTATTCACCCGTTATTCACCCTCTATTCACCCGCTATTCACCCTCTATTCACCCTCAATTCACCCGCTATTCACCCGCTATTCACCCTCTATTCACCCGCTATTCACCCTCTATTCACCCGCTATTCACCCTCTATTCACCCGCTATTCACCCGCTATTCACCCTCTATTCACCCGCTATTCACCCTCTATTCACCCGCTATTCACCCGCTATTCACCCTCTATTCACCCGCTATTCACCCTCTATTCACCCGCTATTCACCCGCTATTCACCCTCTATTCACCCGCTATTCACCCGCTATTCACCCTCTATTCACCTGCTATTCACCCTCTATTCACCCGCTATTCACCCGCTATTCACCCTCTATTCACCCGCTATTCACCCTCTATTCACCCTCTATTCACCCGCTATTCACCCTCTATTCACCCACTATTCACCCTCTATTCACCCGCTATTCACCCGCTATTCACCCGCTATTCACCCTCTATTCACCCGCTATTCACCCTCTATTCACCCTCTATTCACCCGCTATTCACCCTCTATTCACCCGCTATTCACCCGCTATTCACGCGGTATTCACCCCTGCTATTCACGCGGTATTCACCCGCTATTCACCCTCTATTCACCCGCTATTCACCCTCTATTCACCCGCTATTCACCCGCTATTCACCCGCTATTCACCCGCTATTCACCCGCTATTCACCCGCTATTCACCCTCTATTCACCCGCTATTCACCCTCTATTCACCCGCTATTCACCCGCTATTCACCCTCTATTCACCCGCTATTCACCCTCTATTCACCCGCTATTCATCCGCTATTCACCCGCTATTCACCCGCTATTCGTTGGGGTGGAGATCAAAGAAATCAAGGTGTGGCGGAGGTGCGTCAACAGATACGTCGTATTCTGACCTTGACTTAATTCCCTCATAATTCCACCACCTCTACGCACAATGAAACCATGAAGAAGGTCTAGCAGCCTGTCGGCTCCAAGTGGAACAACACATTGCTTTCTTTTTTCCAATAGAAATTACAGCATTTCCATGCACTGTCATTAATACATTGATAAGAACTATTGATAAGAGGTATTGATAAGAGCCAGGTAAATTAGTAAGCTGTTTGGATAAGGGGATTGTAATTATAAATTACATTTGTTTTAGATCTAGTTTACCTTATGATCGCTGGAGACAAATGTGAAACCAGTCGTACGGCAGAAAACTGAAGCATATCGACGTATCACCTTTTCCACAGTGAAGTTTATGAAACGCTGGCCTTATAACCTGCAGAGATGACAAGCTATAGGCTGATAGCTATAGTAGCTATAGTAGCTTCTCACAAATGACATTAGGCCTATAGCACCAAACCTAACATGTTTATTTACTTCCACAATGCATTAATTAGGCTATATTTTGAAACAATTTGTATTGGGTTAAATATTAGCCACTATCGATAGCCACCGTCAGTTAAACCACCATATATTTATAACTGTCACTTTTAGTGTTAGTTTCCTTATATTTAGCATCATTCCATTCCATCGTTAGTTTACCTTTCTTTCCTCTGTCACGTCGAGGTGGTTGTTCCTGAGGATCGCTAGCGATAGTGGATCACATTAGGTTACCTTTCTTTCCTCTGTCACGTCGCTGTGGCTGTTCCTGAGGATCGCTAGCGATAGTGGATCACATTAGGTTAACGTATTACAAGTTGGGAAATCATTTGGGGCACGTAGCCTATTGGATCTTTACAGAACGCTGACTTAATGTAGCCGTTTAAACCTGGAGCACGGTTCACCACGACTGGACCGTGGTCATTACAGTCCCATGATTAGTGAGAATTAGGGAACATTTACAGGACTATTGTTCAACCCCTACTGTACACTTTCACCACCTTCAAATCGCTGTATTTCTGAATCAACAATATATTTAGCGCGTAAAGGCTTTCCAAGACAGTTTTTTTTTTATTATTCATAAATACTTTCCTAACCCTAAATAATATACAAGATCACAGTATTTTTTTATCTACCAATTGGTGCTGAAAAGGAGATGAATATGCATGTATTAACATTTACATGGCTTTCTTTAATTGATCGCGAATATTCTGAACCACTTCTCTCCATATATTCTAGTGAGTCTGTCGAGGTACACTAAAATTAAAGGGATGGCTTTAGATAAATAAGTACTTAAATAATAAGTACTTAAAACCCTAATGAATGAAAACTCTACAAAATAAATCTATTGGCCAGAAGGTGGGAGGATTTTCAGCAGTTGAATAAAATGTATTCAGCGCGTGCAAGAGGACCAAGCCTGCAAAGCCCGTTGCACACCTGCATAAGGTAAGCCTGAATACCAACTACTGAGAAGTGCTTAGGAAAAGCGCATGTAGGAATGGTGTACATTTCCTCAGTCTGAATCAGGCCCTTAGGGAGAAAATGGGGTTGATAATCCTCTGAGATGGTGAGCTGATCTCATCGACTGTCTGATTTAATAAACAACTTCTCTCAGTAGCTGACAGCACAGGACCGGACAGGATATGATAGGACCAGACAGGACATGATAGGACCGGACAGGATATGATAGGACCGGACAGGATATGATAGGACTGGACAAGACAGGACAGGACCGGACAGGATATGACAGGACCAGCCAGGACAGCACAGGACCGGACAGGATATGACAGGACCAGACAGGACATGATAGGACTGGACAAGACAGGACAGGACAGGACAGGATATGATAGGACCAGACAGGACATGATAGGACTGGACAAGACAGGACAGGACAGGACAGGATATGATAGGACCGGACAGGACAAGACCAGCCAGGACTGGACCAGACAGGACAGGACCAGCCAGGACAGGACAAGACAGGACAAGACAAGACAGGACAGGACAGGACAGGACAAGATAAGCCAGGACAGGACAAGACAGGACATGACCGGACAGGATATGACAGGACCGGACAGGACAAGACCAGCCAGGACAGGACAAGACAGGACAGGACCAGCCAGGACAGGACAAGACAGGACAGGACAGGACAAGACCAGCCAGGACAGGACATGACCAAACAGGATATGACAGGACAAGACAGGACAGGACAAGACAGGACATGACCAGACAGGATATGACAGGACCGGACAGGACAAGACCAGCCAGGACAGGACAAGACAGGACAAGACAGGACAAAGGACCATTTTCTTTTTTTGTTGTCTTAGTATTGTTATTGTCTATGGTTGTTTTGTAACGTGTTCTTTCAAGATGGACTGGTGTCTGGAACAATCGCAAATTCTTCTCTGGACTCTACTGGAGGAAGCAGTGAAGGGCATTTGTTTAACAGCAACGTCTGGGGCTTTGAAAACAGACAGACATTTTCCCTCCATGAGATCATCGTTGGAAGGATAGAGGCTGGGGTTTTACCTGGGATCTCCTAAGGCCATAGTCGAAAATGAGGCAATCTGGGCTGACAGCCTGGCAATTGTACTGTATTGGAAAGCTTATTGTCTTGAAATCTTCTTGGCAACAAGCATTTTTTTTTAATGTATTGTGAGAGCATAGGTCATTGACATTTATCTGAACGTAAAGAATTAACGACAGTCGTTAAAATGAAAAATAACTTTTTTTTTTCAACAGATACAGATTTATGTTACTTCAATATTGATATGTTACTAATGATTCATACAGCATGACACAATCTGTACACACACACACACACACACACACACACACACACACACACACACACACACACACACACACACACACACACACACACACACACACACACACACACACACACACACACACACACACACAGGTCCAAGCAACTCCAATTAGACAAACTTTGGCCCATTTATTTCTGCGTTAGTTAGACTGAAGGAATCGTACTGGGGAGAAAAACAGTTCTGAGCCAGGAACCTGCAGGGCACAGCAGAGTCGTTAGATGGAAGGTCTAAGGAGGGAAAGAGTGATGCATATTACCAGACAGATAGATGGTGGTAAAGGCCCACTGAGGACTCCCTCTCTGAAACTAGCCTCTAAACAATGTTGATGAAAGTGCTGTAACCACACTAATGATGAACGAATCCCACAGGCACATCAACACTTGTTACCCATCCAGTTTAAAACGTTGCATCAGTCCTTTTGATCTACTCCTTATTGTATAATAGTACTACATTTGTCCATCATGTTGTATCATTATGGACGGAAAGGCAGGCTAATTATATGAACACCCGTACATTCACTCCCACATCAACACAGAGTAGTGTTGAGACAGGACAGTACATTCACCCTCACATCAACACAGAGTAGGGTTGAGACAGGACAGTACAATCCCCCCCACATCAACACAGAGTAGGGTTGAGACAGGACAGTACATTCACCCCCACATCAACACAGAGTAGGGTTGAGACAGGACAGTACATTCACCCTCACATCAACACAGAGTAGTGTTGAGACAGGACAGTACATTCACCCCCACATCAACACAGAGTAGTGTTGAGACAGGACAGTCACCCCCACATCAACACAGAGTAGTGTTGAGACAGGACAGTACATTCACCCTCACAACCACACAGAGTAGGGTTGAGACAGGACAGTACATTCACCCCCACATCAACACAGAGTAGTGTTGAGACAGGACAGTACATTCACCCCCACATCACACAGAGTAGTGTTGAGACAGGACAGTACATTCACCCCCACATCAACACAGAGTAGGGGTTGAGACAGGACAGTACATTCACCCTCACATCAACACAGAGTAGGGTTGAGACAGGACAGTACATTCACCCCCACATCAACACAGAGTAGTGTTGAGACAGGACAGTACATTCACCCTCACATCAACACAGAGTAGTGTTGAGACAGGACAGTCACCCCCACATCAACACAGAGTAGTGTTGAGACAGGACAGTACATTCACCCCCACATCAACACAGAGTAGGTTTGAGACAGGACAGTACATTCACCCCCACATCAACACAGAGTAGGGTTGAGACAGGACAGTACATTCACCCTCACATCAATACAGAGTAGTGTTGAGACAGGACAGTACATTCACCCCCACATCAACACAGAGTAGGGTTGAGACAGGACAGTACATTCACCCCCACATCAACACAGAGTAGTGTTGAGACAGGACAGTACATTCACCCCCACATCAACACAGAGTAGGGTTGAGACAGGACAGTACATTCACCCCCACATCAACACAGAGTAGTGTTGAGACAGGACAGTACATTCACCCCCACATCAACACAGAGTAGGGTTGAGACAGGACAGTACATTCACCCCCACATCAACACAGAGTAGTGTTGAGACAGGACAGTACATTCACCCCCACATCAACACAGAGTAGGGTTGAGACAGGACAGTACATTCACCCCCACATCAACACAGAGTAGTGTTGAGACAGGACAGTACATTCACCCCCACATCAACACAGAGTAGTGTTGAGACAGGACAGTACATTCACCCCCACATCAACACAGAGTAGGGTTGAGACAGGACAGTACATTCACCCTCACATCAACACAGAGTAGTGTTGAGACAGGACAGTACATTCACCCCCACATCAACACAGAGTAGGGTTGAGACAGGACAGTACATTCACCCCCACATCAACACAGAGTAGTGTTGAGACAGGACAGTACATTCACCCCCACATCAACACAGAGTAGGGTTGAGACAGGACAGTACATTCACCCCCACATCAACACAGAGTAGTGTTGAGACAGGACAGTACATTCACCCCCACATCAACACAGAGTAGGGTTGAGACAGGACAGTACATTCACCCCCACATCAACACAGAGTAGGGTTGAGACAGGACAGTACATTCACCCCCACATCAACACAGAGTAGTGTTGAGACAGGACAGTACATTCACCCCCACATCAACACAGAGTAGGGGTTGAGACAGGACAGTACATTCACCCCCACATCAACACAGAGTAGTGTTGAGACAGGACAGTACATTCACCCCCACATCAACACAGAGTAGGGTTGAGACAGGACAGTACATTCACCCCCACATCAACACAGAGTAGGGTTGAGACAGGACAGTACATTCACCCCCACATCAACACAGAGTAGTGTTGAGACAGGACAGTACATTCACCCCCACATCAACACAGAGTAGTGTTGAGACAGGACAGTACATTCACCCCCACATCAACACAGAGTAGTGTTGAGACAGGACAGTACATTCACCCCCACATCAACACAGAGTAGTGTTGAGACAGGACAGTACATTCACCCCCACATCAACACAGAGTAGGGTTGAGACAGGACAGTACATTCACCCCCACATCAACACAGAGTAGTGTTGAGACAGGACAGTACATTCACCCCCACATCAACACAGAGTAGTGTTGAGACAGGACAGTACATTCACCCCCACATCAACACAGAGTAGGGTTGAGACAGGACAGTACATTCACCCCCACATCAACACAGAGTAGTGTTGAGACAGTACATTCACCCCCACATCAACACAGAGTAGGGTTGAGACAGGATATTATTGTTAATCTAGCTGCAGGAGAACTGACTATCCGTCTCTGTCTCAGATCCACTGTATAGTGCACTTCTTCTGATCAGGGCCCATAGGCCTCTACATGGAGTAAGTAGTGTACTACGTAGGGAATATGATGCCATTAGGGACCCATTCCTAGTCTAGCTACAGAGAGAATTGACTGTCGGTCAAGACATAATATAGACAAACCTGAATTCCAGAGGTCAGCTGAGTTAGTTTCAGAGAGACAGAGAAGCTGATCCTAAACCTGAATTCCAGAGGTCAGCTGAGTTAGTTTCAGAGAGACAGAGAAGCTGATCCTAAACCTGAATTCCAGAGGTCAGCTGAGTTAGTTTCAGAGAGACAGAGAAGCTGATCCTAAACCTGAATTCCAGAGGTCAACTGAGTTAGTTTCAGAGAGACAGAGAAGCTGATCCTAAACCTGAATTCCAGAGGTCAGCTGAGTTAGTTTCAGAGAGACAGAGAAGCTGATCCTAAACCTGAATTCCAGAGGTCAGCTGAGTTAGTTTCAGAGAGACAGAGAAGCTGATCCTAAACCTGAATTCCAGAGGTCAGCTGAGTTAGTTTCAGAGAGACAGAGAAGCTGATCCTAAATTAGGTGGGAAAACGTTACACTAGGTGTCAAGCATCAACATTAATGAAAATATCGACAACAGAAAGTAAACGTGGCAGGGCTGGAGTGGCCTTAAAGTCACATTTAATTGGACTATTCCCTCTAGTAAATAAAAATGTGACATGTTCCCCTCCATCCTAGGTCCAGAATGCTAATCTGGTGGCTGGTGTTAAAATGTCAAGGTGGAATAATTTGAGCAGGTATTCCCAGATTCTATTTCCTCCTTACCCCGGGATATTCAGAAAGGTCAGCCACACGTTTGACTTATTTGATGTCAACATTTCACCAGGAATCAATGGCACATTTCGTGATGAAAGATAAGTAGCTAGTCTGGAGCACTGTTGGCTGCTCGGCTGGCTTCATATTTCCCTTCACCACGTTACAGTAAATGTCAATTGTCAGCCCTTGGTTGCGTCATTCTAGGATGAACAGACATTGGCAAGAGATAAAGCCTCGGGCGCGATAAATAACTCTAAGCACCTCAAAAACGACAGAATAATACCATGTCTTGGACATCAAAAACAACAAAGAATAATACATGTCTTAGACATCAAAACCAACAAGAATAATACCATGTGTTGGGCATCAAAAACATGTCTATTTCTCTTCTGATCCTCTTGAGAAATCCCTGCTGGATGCAGGGAGCAGCTCTATTGAGGGACATTATCATTGAGAGTAAAGCCTTGTATTCATCTGTCTACCTTTCAATGGGCGGCTTTAGACAGCAGCTGTGTGATTACCTTGCCTCTGTAAAGACACACTCACCAAGCAACTCATATAAACAACCAAGGTGGAAAAACAACAAGGATGAAAAATAGAGGAAAATGGAAAGATACAAGATGTCATAAATGTTTTCTAAACAACTTCTACTGGTTCTGTGTTACATCAAATCAACTCACTGACCTCTTCTTCTATTGGTTCTGTATTACATCAAATCAACTCACTGACCTCTTCTTCTATTGGTTCTGTGTTACATCAAATCAACTCGCTGACCTCTTCTTCTATTGGTTCTGTGTTACATCAAATCAACTCATTGACCTCTTCTTCTATTGGTTCTGTATTACATCAAATCAACTCACTGACCTCTTCTTCTATTGGTTCTGTGTTACATCAAATCAACTTGCTGACCTCTTCTTCTATTGGTTCTGTGTTACATCAAATCAACTCGCTGACCTCTTCTTCTATTGGTTCTGTGTTACATCAAATCAACTCACTGACCTCTTCTTCTATTGGTTCTGTGTTACATCAAATCAACTCACTGACCTCTTCTTCTATTGGTTCTGTATTACATCAGATGTGATGTAAACAAACAAGTACAGTATGTTAGTTTAGAAAGTTGGATGGTGTCCAGTTGCATATACATGTTACATGTCTCATCGCTGCTCAACCAATGCATGCTGTATGCAAAGTTTAAAAACCTCATCAATACACCTCATCAAACATATAATAGAATGAATCCTACCTGTAGCTAAGGGTTGTTGTACTCATAGTCTGCCATTGGTATGACATACAGCCAAGTTTTATAGATACAGTACGTAGCTCAACTAGATAGAAACACCGGCTCTCAATTTAATAACTGAGATTGAGTGACTCCATTGGTGCTTGATGGAAACACAAACAACCTAATTAAAAGATGCTGCTACAGATTGAAAACATATTTTTTTTGTACCTTTATTTAACTAGGAAAGTCAGTTAAGAACAAATTCTTATTTTCAGGAATAGTGGGTTAACTGCCTTGTTCAGGGGCAGAACAACAGATTTGTACCTTGTCAGCTCAGGGATTCGATCTTGCAACCTTTCGGTTACTAGTCCAACGCTCTAACCACTAGGCTACGCTGCCGCCCCCAAATCAACTCCCCTTAAATAAGACACACTGCCTCCCTCCCTCCCTCCCTCCCTCTCTCTCTCTCTCTCTCTCTCTCTCTCTCTCTCTCTCTCTCTCTCTCTCTCTCTCTCTCTCTCTCTCTCTCTCTCTCTCTCTCTCTCTCTCTCTCTCTCTCTCTCTCTCTCTCTCTCTCTCTCTCTCTCTCTCTCTCTCTCTCTCTCTCTCTCTCTCTCTCTCTCTCTCTCTCTCTCTCTCTCTCTCTCTCTCTCTCTCTCTCTCTCTCTCTCTCTCTCTCTCTCTCTCTCTCTCTCTCTCTCTCTCTCTCTCTCTCTCTCTCTCCCTCCCTCCCTCCCTCCCTCCCTCATTACCCAACACAGACTTAATGTCTCTGCTTGTTTAATGATTGGGTGCATTAGGGATCATTTGGTATCAGATTGCTTTCCCCTAACTGAGAGCCTGGTTCTCTTGGGGTCAAAGACAGGTGGGAAGGTGAGAAGGGGTCACAGGGTAACCACGGTCAAAGGTTGTATACTGTGTCTTAGTGATTGTGTCATTAGTGACGATAATTAGGTAACACTATATTAAGCATTAGTTTTCATTGTAAAGTATTCATATAGAGTTTATACATTGTTTTAACAAATGTCTAATTATGAGTTAGTCATTAGTTTATAGATACCGTATGTAGTGTCTATATAAAACGGTAACATGTGGTTGTAATAGACATTGGTTACACAGGTTGAAAAGGATGATGTGGTCACAAGGAAGTGAAGAATCAAAAGAGAATCTTTAATCGTGTTCGTATAGTTCTAACACAACACCAAAGGCTTTGAACGAAAGGCCCTGAGCAGCAGAGAATGTAACCTGGGTAGTTGTATTGAAAGTCTGGCTCTAGTCTATAATAATGCTCTTTTCTTGTTTCCTCCTATTTACAGCCCAACAGGACTGTTGACCAAGGAGAGCATGTGGATGAAAGGAACAAGGCTACCTTGCCTTTACTCACATACACTTCAACAAAGACTTTGATGTAGCCTCTTTCTCTTCTCCTCTACTCTCTGAAGAGTGGCGGCCATTTTAGCCTGCTGACATCACTAGGATGTTTTGATGGTGTCAAATAATACAAATATAGATCAAAGCAAAAGAAAACAGGACAAGTGTTAGGAAGCTTTTCTTGTGCATTATTGTACGGCTTTGATTCATTCAAAAAGGCATTGGGAGAAGGTGATTTGGTTATTTAACGGTACTCGCTTGTAACCTGGTCCCAGATCTGTTTGCACCGTCTTACCTAGTGACTACATGATTTGGCAAGACAGCACAAACAGATCTGAGACCAGGCCATCTGTACTTGTATATCCTGTCATGTTTCCCTTACTTTCCTGTGCTTAGTGTCTCCACATGCACCAACCTCATGATTTAAAAACATACCACAACACATCTATTGTTTGATTCCAACTATTAAACAACAGTTTGACCTGCTGGAAGTGGAACAAAATAAAGAACGAATTGGACTAATTGTAATTCTTCTTTCCTCTCTAGGCTACTACTATTAGACAATGGAAACAACCTATTGTAGGCTATACATCCACAGTTACAAACAATACAGAACATTACTGCTTCACTGAACCTTACCGGTCAGGCACAACGACCTAGCAGGGACCCAAACGCTCTGCTGTCGGGTTCACAATGGGGGCCCAACACAGACATTTTAACTACGGTAAGAATGGCACCCTATTTGCTTTAAAGCCCACTATTTCTGACCACGGCCCTAACCGCTCTGGTCAAGTGTAGTGTACTATATAGGGAAAAGGGAGCCATTTGGAACGTTTCCATATCTTATGAATCACAGTGGCAGTGTTATCAATTATTTCCACAAAAGGTCAACTTGACAGGAGGATTTCAGATGATATTTTTCCTGAAGTAATCTCAACCAAGAAGCCATGTATTTCGATATAGTCATTCTAAATATATGGCTCTGGTTAGACCTACATAGATTTTCAACAACTGGCTATGTAATACTGAAATGAAGAAATAAAACTAAGCAATATGCTGTCTGAATGGCATGGCCGCATAAAGAATAGGAATATTCTCAGTCATATTGATATGACTTACCTAGCGGGGTATTTATTGATATGACTGACTTAACTAGAGGGGTATTTATTGATATGACTGAGACTTAACTAGAGGGGGGTATTTACTGATATGACTTAACTAGAGGGGGTATTTATTGATATGACTTCCTCTTTCCTCCCCCTCACTCTTCCTCTCTCTCCCCCTCACTCTTCCTCTCTCTCCCCCTCACGCTCCCCCGTCACTCTCTTTCTCTTCCCCCTCACTCTCTCTCCCCCTCACTCTCTTTCTCCCCCTCTCCCCCCTCACTCTCTCTCTCCCCTCTCCCCCTCACTCTCTCTCCCCCCTCACTCTCTCTCTCCCCCTCACTCTCTTTCTCCCCCTCTCCCCCTCACTCTCTCTCTCCCCCTCTCCCTCTCCCCCTCACTCTCTCTCCCCCTCACTCTCTTTCTCCCCCTCTCCCCCCTCACTCTCTCTCTCCCCCTCACTCTCTCTCTCTCCCCCTCTCCCCCTCACTCTCTCTCTCCCCTCACTCTCTTTCTCCCCCTCTCCCCCTCACTCTCTCTCTCCCCCTCTCCCCCTCACTCTCTCTCTCCCCCTCTCCCCCTCACTCTCTCTCTCCCCCTCACTCTCTTTCTCCCCCTCTCCCCCCTCACTCTCTCTCTCCCCCTCACTCTCTCTCTCCCCCTCTCCCCCCTCACTCTCTCTCTCCCCTCTCCCCCTCACTCTCTCTCTCCCCCTCACTCTCTCTCCCCTCTCCCCTCTCACTCTCTCTCTCCCCCTCACTCTCTTTCTCCCCCTCTCCCCCTCATTCTCTCTCTCCCCCTCACTCTCTCTCCCCCTCTCCCCCTCACTCTCTCTCCTCACTCTCTCTCTCCCCCTCTCCCCCCTCACTCTCTCTCTCCCCCCTCACTCTCTCTCTCCCCCTCACTCTCTCTCTCCCTCTCACTCTCTCTCTCCCCCTCACTCTCTCTCTCCCCCTCACTCTCTCTCTCCCCCTCTCCCCTCTCACTCTCTCTCTCCCCCTCACTCTCTTTCTCTCCGATCCACCAACAGACAGCAACGTGCCAACAACACATACTGTATAACCTGCTTCCAGAACCTGCTTCCTCCAGACAGACATGTTATTATACAACATGTATGGCAACAGCCATACTCTCACACAGATGGCAGAGGAAGACAGGAAATCAATACATCCAAAATCTAACAATCTGCCAATCAAATTGGTTGTACGTTGTCAGGGTCCATAACTGGCAGGGCAAGGAAGACCGTCAATATCAAGTATCAGGTTCCCCGTGCGTGCGTGTGTGTGTGTGATTACTCATGGGGTTCTATCTCACTGGGATCTCTAGGGGAGAAAACACACACACACACACACACACACACACACACACACACACACACACACACACACACACACACACACACACACACACACACACACACACACACACACACACACACACACACACACACTCCTCCTTCCTCCGCCAAGCCTTTCCTCACGTATGATCCTTTTGATGCGCTGTGATGAGGGCTAGATCAATGCCATGCGTGTGTTCCCCATTTTGAAGATGTGTGTGTGTTCCCCATTTTGAAGGTGTGTGTGTGTGTGTGTGTGTGTGTGTGTGTGTGTGTGTGTGTGTGTGTGTGTGTGTGTGTGTGTGTATGTGTGTGTGTGTGTGTGTGTCATTTCAGACAGACATCAATACGTTTGAGGAGCAGCACTTTGTTAGCAGCCAGGTCGTTCAAGATTGACTTCGAAATTGGACGTCTATCCCACATCCTGAAGACGTCGGAAAATGCCTTCCAACCGGCCACTAGGGGGCAACAGGGAGCGCTATTACCATCAAGTAGGGGCATCAAGTAAGGTAGGGTTTATCAGGTGGTTGTGGATGGGTGGAATACATGTCTCTGGATCAGAAGGTTGTGTGTTCAATCCCAGTCATGGACACAGTTTTTTAAATATTTGGTTTTAACCCTAGACAAAACCTTAACCCTTACCTTAACCATTCAGAATGAGAGTCTAAACTTAATATTTTACTTGAAATGTGATGTTTGTAAAAATTGAGCAGATCAGCAGAAGATACAAAAAAAGACTTTGAATTTTGACATTTGAAGTAACTTTGAAATCTGACGTTTGGAGAACGTGGATTAACGTCTAATTCTGCAGTGAGACTGTGAGAACTTGTTGTTATTAGAGGGTACACTCTTGGGAAAAAAAAATCCAAAACGATTCTTCAGCTGTCCCCATAGGAGAACCCTTTGTTTTGGGTCCAGGTGGAAGCGTTTTTGGTTTCTTTATGTAACCAAAATGGTTCTTTCTACCTGGGACCGAAAGGGGTTCTTCAAAGGGTTCTCCTACGGGGACAGTTGAAGAACCCTTTTAAATAGCACCCTTTTTTCTAAGAGTGTAGTATCTTACTAAACCAACTGATTCCCAGGTGTTTGTAGTGATCACACTCTCCTGCTGTGCTCTATACACTGAGTGCACAAAACATTAAGAACACCTGCTCTTTCCATGACATAGACTGACCAGGTGAATCCAGGTGAAAGATATGATCCCTTATTGATGTCAGTTGTTAAATCCACTTCAATCAGTGCAGATGAAGGGGAGGAGACAGGTTAAGGGGAGGAGACAGGTTAAGGGAGGAGACAGGTTAAGGGGAGGAGACAGGTTAAGGGGAGGAGACAGGTTAAGGGGAGGAGACAGGTTAAGGGGAGGAGACAGGTTAAGGGAGGAGACAGGTTAAGGGGAGGAGACAGGTTAAGGGGAGGAGACAGGTTAAGGGGAGGAGACAGGTTAAGGGGAGGAGACAGGTTAAGGGAGGAGAGGTTAAGGGGAGGAGACAGGTTAAGGGGAGGAGACAGGTTAAGGGGAGGAGACAGGTTAAGGGGAGGAGACAGGTTAAGGGGAGGAGACAGGTTAAAGAAGGATTTTTAAGCCTTGAGACAATTGAGACATGGATTGTGTACGTGTTCCATTCAGGGGGTGAATGGGAAAGACAATAGATTTAAGGGCCTTTGAACGGGGTATGGTAGTAGGTGCCAGGGGCACCGGTTTGTGTCAAGAACTGCAACGCTGCTGGGTTTTTCACGCTCAACAGTTTCTCGTGTATATCAAGAATTGTCCACCACCCAAAGGACATCCAGTCAACTTGACACAACTGTGGGAAGCACTGGAGTCAACATGGGCCAGCATCCCTGTGGAACGCTTTCAACACCTTGTAGAGTCCAATACCCCCAACGAATTGAGGCTGTTCTGAGAACAAACTCAATATTACTAAGGTGTTCTTAGTGTTTTGTGCACTCATTGTATCTGGAAGACTGAGGCCCGGAGTGATGTTGACCTTAGTGATGTTGACCTTACTGATGTTGACCTTAGTGATGTTGACCTTAGTGATGTTGACCTTAATGATGTTGACCTTACTGATGTTGACCTTGGTGATGTTGACCTTAGTGATGTTGACCTTGGTGATGTTGACCTTACTGATGTTGACCTTGGTGATGTTGACCTTAGTGATGTTGACCTTGGTGATGTTGACCTTAATGATGTTGACCTTAGTGATGTTGACCTTACTGATGTTGACCTTGGTGATGTTGACCTTGGTGATGTTGACCTTAGTGATGTTGACCTTAGTGATGTTGACCTTAGTATGTTGACCTTGTATTTGACCTTGGTGATGTTGACCTTGGTGATGTTGACCTTAGTGATGTTGACCTTAATGATGTTGACCTTAGTGATGTTGACCTTAGTGATGTTGACCTTAGTGATGTTGACCTTAGTGGAATCATAGTTCTGTGGATCAGAAACATACTGATATTCCAGAATCAGTGGCTGAGAACAGACCACATTGAATTCTTTGCATAGTCACTTTACCCCCACCTACAAGTACAAATGACCTCCACTAACCTGTACCCCCCTTACTGTTTATTATCTATACATAGTCACTTTACCCCTACCTACATGTACATATTACCTCCACTAACCTGTACCCCCTTACTGTTTATTATCTATACATAGTCACTTTACCCCTACCTACAAGTACAAATGACCTCCACTAACCTGTACCCCCCTTACTGTTTATTATCTATACATAGTCACTTTACCCCTACCTACATGTACAGATGACCTCCACTAACCTGTACCCCCTTACTGTTTATTATCTATACATAGTCACTTTACCCCCTACCTACATGTACAAATTACCTCCACTAACCTGTAACCCCTTACTGTTTATTATCTATACATAGTCACTTTACCCCTACCTACAAGTACAAATGACCTCCACTAACCTGTACCCCTTACTGTTTATTATCTATACATAGTCACTTTACCCCTACCTACAAGTACATATTACCTCAACTAACCTGTACCCCTTACTGTTTATTATCTATACATAGTCACTTTACCCCTACCTACATGTACAGATTACCTCCACTAACCTGTACCCCTTACTGTTTATTATCTATACATAGTCACTTTACCCCTACCTACATGTACAGATTACCTCCACTAACCTGTACCCCTTACTGTTTATTATCTATACATAGTCACTTTACCCCTACCTACATGTACAGATTACCTCCACTAACCTGTACCCCTTACTGTTTATTATCTATACATAGTCACTTTACCCCTACCTACATGTACAGATGACCTCCACTAACCTGTACCCCTTACTGTTTATTATCTATACATAGTCACTTTACCCCTACCTACAAGTACATATTACCTCCACTAACCTGTACCCCTTACTGTTTATTATCTATACATAGTCACTTTACCCCTACCTACAAGTACAGATGACCTCCACTAACCTGTACCCCCTCACATTGACTTGGTACCGGTACCCCCTGTATATAGCCTCGTTATTGTTATTTTATTGTGTTATTTTTTTTATACAAATTATTTTACTTTAATTTATTTAGTAAATATTTTCTTAACTCTATTTCTTTAACTGCATTGTTGGTTAAGGGCGTGTAAGTAAGCATTTTGCGCATGTGACAAATAACATTTGATTTGATGTGATTGAAATGACCTTGACTAACGTGTACCTCGGCGCACATTGATTGGGTACTGGTACGTCCTGCATTTAGCCTCGTTATTGTTATTCTATTGTTACTTTTTGATTTTGGTTTACTTTATTTAGTAAATATTTTCTTAACTCTTATTTTCCTTAAAACTGCATTGTTGGTTAAGGGCTGGTAAGTCAGCATTTCACTGTAAGTTCTTACACCTGTTGCATTAGGTTTGTGGGAGAAATAACAATTCAACTAGATTTTGAGCTCGCTGAACCACCTCTGTTACAGATACAGTTTGGAATGAAGCTCGTAGCATCACCTCATCTGTTACAATACGCCTGTAACTCCTACCATCATTAACAAACGGGATTATTCACTTCATAATTAACATCTTTCACATCAACACCTGGTCCTATCAATCCTGTGACTGTAATATCCCTGTCAATCAGTACAGGAAGTGCAGCTATATGCAGGAAGTGAGTTTATGTGTTTTACTTTAGTTTTAATTGTATCACTTACCACTTGTCATCTTATTGTTGAAACTTTCAGAAAGCCAGAGAGATGTGAGAAACTCATCAAAACAATAATTAGTCTTGGCTGCGTGGGCGCGCGCACACACACACACACACACACACTGTTGGAAGATAGTATGGATGTTGAAATGCACCAGCAACACTAGCAGTCAGTGGGCAATAGTGGCCTAGTTTGCTTTAGGCACAAGGCTCAGACACAATGACAGATATATATATATATATATATTGTATATGTATATGTATGTATGTGTGTATGTGTGTATGTGTGTGTGTGTGTGTGTGTGTGTGTGTGTGTGTGTGTGTGTGTGTGTGTGTGTGTGTGTGTGTAAAAACATGTTGAGGAAAAAACTGTGAGCACCAAACACCCACACCAATTACCAACTATTACATCAACCTGTCTCCACCCACACTAACTAAACACCTCCGTTCTTTTGACAGTACGTCTAAGTAGCCCCATAATGGCTCCTCCTGTTTGAGGAAGAAGTAGAGGCAGTGATATTCCTCTTTGAGGAAGAAGTAGAGGCAGTGATATTATATTTTAGGAAGATGTAGAGGCAGTGATATTATATTTTAGGAAGATGTAGAGGCAGTGATATTCCTATTTGAGGAAGAAGTAGAGGCAGTGACATTCCTCTGAGGAAGAAGTAGAGGGAGTGATATTCCTCTTTGAGGAAGAAGTAGAGGCAGTGATATTCCTCTTTGAGGAAGAAGTAGAGGCAGTGATATTCCTCTTTGAGGAAGAAGTAGAAGCAGTGAGTGATATTCCTCTTTGAGGAAGAAGTAGAGGCAGTGACATTCCTCTTTGAGGAAGAAGTAGAGGCAGTGACATACCTCTTTGAGGAAGAAGTAGAGGCAGTGATATTCCTCTTTGAGGAAGAAGTAGAGGCAGTGACATTCCTCTTTGAGGAAGAAGTAGAGGCAGTGACATTCCTCTTTGGGGAAGAAGTAGAGGCAGTGATATTCCTGTTTGAGGAAGAAGTAGAGGCAGTGACATTCCTCTTTGAGGAAGAAGTAGAGGCAGTGATATTCCTGTTTGAGGAAGAAGTAGAGGCAGTGACATTCCTCTTTGGGGAAGAAGTAGAGGCAGTGACATTCCTCTTTGAGGAAGAAGTAGAAGCAGTGATATTCCTCTTTGAGGAAGAAGTAGAGGCAGTGATATTCCTGTTTGAGGAAGAAGTAGAGGCAGTGACATTCCTCTTTGAGGAAGAAGTAGAGGCAGTGATATTCCTCTTTGAGGAAGAAGTAGAGGCAGTGACATTCCTCTTTGAGGAAGAAGTAGAGGCAGTGACATTCCTCTTTGAGGAAGAAGTAGAGGCAGTGACATTCCTCTTTGGGGAAGAAGTAGAGGCAGTGACATTACTCTGAGGAAGAAGTAGAGGCAGTGACATTCCTGTTTGAGGAAGAAGTAGAGGCAGTGACATACCTCTTTGAGGAAGAAGTAGAGGCAGTGATATTCCTCTTTGAGGAAGAAGTAGAGGCAGTGATATTCCTCTTTGAGGAAGAAGTAGAGGCAGTGATATTCCTCTTTGAGGAAGAAGTAGAGGCAGTGACATTCCTCTTTGAGGAAGAAGTAGAGGCAGTGACATTCCTCTTTGGGGAAGAAGTAGAGGCAGTGACATTCCTCTTTGAGGAAGAAGTAGAAGCAGTGATATTCCTCTTTGAGGAAGAAGTAGAGGCAGTGACATTCCTCTTTGAGGAAGAAGTAGAGGCAGTGACATTCCTCTTTGGGGAAGAAGTAGAGGCAGTGACATTACTCTGAGGAAGAAGTAGAGGCAGTGACATTCCTCTTTGAGGAAGAAGTAGAGGCAGTGATATTCCTGTTTGAGGAAGAAGTAGAGGCAGTGATATTCCTCTTTGAGGAAGAAGTAGAGGCAGTGATATTCCTGTTTGAGGAAGAAGTAGAGGCAGTGACATTACTCTGAGGAAGAAGTAGAGGCAGTGACATTTCTCTTGGGCTTTTTGGCAAAGAAAAGTAGAGAAATTAGCCTCTTTCTCTCCGTCTTTCAGAGTGAGGTCAAGCGTTAATTGGGATTATTTACAGCTAGAGTCAGTGAAAGACGGTGTGTGTGTGTGTGTGTGTGTGTGTGTGTGTGTGTGTGTGTGTGTGTGTGTGTGTGTGTGTGTGTGTGTGTGTGTGTGAGAGACTGAATATGCTGATGACTGTGACAGAGAGAGCGAGAGACAGAGTGAAGAGGAGGAGAGAGGAAGGAGAGAGGAGGCAGGTGGTGCGGGCCCTGTTAACATGGCCATGCAGCTGTGGTGTGTAGGTACTGAGCAGAGACCAAGTGTTTATAACGTCAACAGGAAAAGGCATGTACATCCCCTCTGACAGACATCTCACCGTCGTGTTATTGTGGACTGACGCAATAGGAAAGCAACCAACACTTCTCTGAATACCTCTCCTCCTCCTACATCTACCATTCTCTCCCTCCATCTCTCTCTCTCTCCTCCTCCTACATCTACCATTCTCTCCCTCCATCTCTCTCTCTCTCCTCCTCCTACATCTACCATTCTCTCCCTCCATCTCTCTCTCTCTCCTCCTACTACATCCACCATTCTCTCCCTCTCTCTCTCTCCTCCATCTACCATTCTCTCCCTCTCTCTCTCCTCCTCCTACATCTACCATTCTCTCCCTCCATCTCTCTCTCCTCCTACTCCATCTACCATTCTCTCCCCTCCATCTCTCTCTCTCCTCCTACTCCATCTGCCTTTCTCTCCTTCCATCTCTCTCTCTCTCCTCCATCTACCATTCTCTCCCTCTCTCTCGCTCTCTCTCCTCCATCTACCATTCTCTCCCTCTCTCTCTCTCTCCCCTCCATCTACCATTCTCTCCCTCTCTCTCTCTCTCCTCCTCCTACATCTACCATTCTCTCCCTCTCTCTCTCCTCCTCCTACATCTACAATTCTCTCCCTCTCTCTCTCTCTCCTCCTCCTACATCTACCATTCTCTCCCTCTCTCTCTCTCTCCTCCTCCTACATCTACCATTCTCTCCCTCCATCTCTTTCTCTCTCCTCCTACTACATCTACCATTCTGTCCCTCCCTCCATCTCTCTCTCTCCTCCTACTCCATCTACCTTTCTCTCCCTCCATCTCTCTCTCTCCTCCTACTCCATCTACCTTTCTCTCCCTACATCTCTCTCTCTCCTCCTACTCCATCTACCTTTCTCTCTCTCCATCTCTCTCATCTACCTTTCTCTCCCATCTACCTTTCTCTACCTCCATCTCTCTCTCGCTCTACCTTTCTCTCCCTCTCTCTCTCTCTCTCTCCTCCTATTCATCTACTTTCTCTCCCTCCATCTCTCTCTCTCCTCCTACTTGCTTTACCATTCTCTGCTTCCATTCCTATCAATTCAGTTCAGGGGGCTATATTGGCATGGGAAACATATGTTAAAATTGCCAAAGCAAGTGAAGTAGATAATAAACAAAAGTGAAATAAACAATAAAATGAACAGTAAACATTACACTACTCTCTCTCCCTCTCCCTCTCTCAACCCCCCTCCTCTCTTAATCCCCTCCTCTCTCAACCCCCTCCTCTCTCAACCCCCTCCTCTCTCTCCCTCTCTCTCTCTCAACCACCTCCTCTCTTAACCCCCTCCTCTCTCAACCCCCTCCTCTCTCTTCCTCTCTCTCTCAACCCCCTCCTCTCTTAACCCTCTCCTCTCTCAACCCACTCCTCTCTTAACCCTCTCCTCTCTCAACCCCCCTCCTACCTTAACCCCCTCCTCTCTTAACCCCCTCCTCTCTCAACCCCCTCCTCTCTTTCCCTCTCTCTCTCTCAACCCCCTCCTCTCTCAAACCCCTCCTCTCTTAACCCCCTCCTCTCTCAACCCCCTCCTCTCTCAACCCCTCCTCTCTCAACCCCCTCCTCTCTTAACCCCCTCCTCTCTCAACCCCCCTCCTCTCTTTCCCTCTCTCTCTCTCAACCCCCTCCTCTCTCAAACCCCTCCTCTCTTAACCCCCTCCTCTCTCAACCCCCTCCTCTCTCAACCCCCTCCTCTCTCAACCCCCTCCTCTCTTAACCCCCTCCTCTCTCAACCCCCTCCTCTCTCTCCCTCTCTCTCTCAACCCCCTCCTCTCTTAACCCTCTCCTCTTTCAACCTCCTCCTCTCTCAACCCCCTCCTCTCTCAACCCCCTCCTCCTCTCAACCCCTCCTCTCTTAACCCCCCTCCTCTCTCAACCCCCTCCTCTCTCAACCCCCTCCTCTCTCTCCCTCTCTCTCTCTCTCTCTCTCTCTCTCAACCCCCTCCTCTCTTAACCCTCTCCTCTCTCAACCCCCTCCTCTCTCTCCCTCTCTCTCTCTCAACCCCCTCCTCTCTTAACCCTCTCCTCTCTCAACCCCTCCTCTCTCAACCCCCTCCTCCTCTCAACCCGCTCCTCTCTCAACCCCCTCCTCTCTCAACCCCCTCCTCTCTTAACTTCCTCCTCTCTCAACCCCCTCCTCTCTCAACGCTCTCTCTCTCTCAACCCCCTCCTCTCTTAACCCTCTCCTCTCTCAACCCCCCTCCTCTCTTAACCCTCTCCTCTCGCAACCCCCTCCTCTCTCAACCCCCCTCCTCTCTCTCCCCTCTCTCTCTCTCTCTCTCTCTCTCTCAACCCCTCCTCTCTAAATCCCCTCCTCTCTCAACCCCTCCTCTCTTAACCACCTCCTCTCTCAACCCCCCTCCTCTCTCAACCCCCCTCCTCCCTTAACCCCCTCCTCTCTCAACCCCCTCCTCTCTCTCCCTCTCTCTCTCTCTCTCTCTCTCAATCCCCTCCTCTCTTAACCCTCTCCTCTCTCAACCCCCTCCTCTCTAAATCCCCTCCTCTCTCAACCCCCTCCTCTCTTAACCCCCTCCTCTCTCAACCCCCTCCTCTCTCAACCCCCTCCTCTCTCTCCCTCTCTCTCTCTCAACCCCCTCCTCTCTTAACCCTCTCTCCTCTCTCAACCCCATCCTCTCTTAACCCTCTCCTCTCTCAACCCCATCCTCTCTCAACCCCCTCCTCTCTCAACCCCCTCCTCTCTTAACCCCCTCCTCTCTTAACCCTCTCCTCTCTCAACCCCCTCCTCTCTTAACCCCCTCCTCTCTTAACCCCCTCCTCTCTCAACCCCTCCTCTCTCAACCCCCTCCTCTCTCTCTCTCTCTCTCTCTCTCAACCCCCTCCTCTCTCAACCCCCTCCTCTCTCAACCCCCTCCTTTTTCACTGGGAGGCAGACGGCTGCTCTGAGGCTAATCAGTGACGCCGGTGGTGGGGGGCCTGACTGGGCCCCTCCCGATTCATAGCTGTCTTTCCATGGGGCCCCGTTTTAATTAAAGACCAGACAGATGCTCCTCCTACCCTAACCTGTCCTGTCCGCTGTGTGTGTGTGTGTGTGTGTGTGTGTGTGTGTGTGTGTGTGTGTGTGTGTGTGTGTGTGTGTGTGTGTGTGTGTGTTGGCACTGTGTGTGTGCACTGTGTGTGTGCACTGTGTGTGTGTCCTGTGTGTGTCCTGTGGACCCATGTCTACACATGGCCCTGTGCTGCCCCTCTCCTGGTCTTCTCCCAGCCCTCTCTCTTGCCGGGTGGTAATTTGAGGCCATATTGTACTGGGGGTGATTACATCCATCCATTTGGAAAATAAATTAAGGCGAGGCGGGGGAGCGAGCAACAAAACAGCATATAAAATCAATCTATAGGCACAGTGGAGAGCAGAGAGCACTCACTCTCACTGCCTCTGGAGGACGGCCTGTAGGTCCCACTGAGAAGGGAGGTGTGAGGCTGGTTTGTCCCGAGAGAGAGAGAGAGAGAGAGAGAGAGAGAGAGAGAGAGAGAGAGAGAGAGAGAGAGAGAGAGAGAGAGAGAGAGAGAGACAGAGAGAGACAGACAGAGAGAGAGAGACAGAGAGAGAGAGACAGAGAGAGAGAGACAGAGAGAGAGAGAGAGAGAGAGAGAGAGAGAGAGAGAGAGAGACAGAGAGACACAGAGAGACAGGGAGAGAGAGGGGAGAGAGAGGGAGAGAGAGAGAGACTAGAAAAGTCTGCAGCACCCGGCCTCACCCTACTAGAATCTGAAGTCAAATTTCTACTGTTTGCTGATGATCTGGTGCTTCTGTCACCAACCAAGGAGGGCCTACAGCAGCACCTAGATCTTCTGCACAGATTCTGTCAGACCTGGGCCCTGACAGTAAATCTCAGTAAGACCAAAATAATGGTGTTCCAAAAAAGGTCCAGTTGCCAGGACCACAAATACAAATTCCATCTAGACACCGTTGTCCTAGAGCACACAAAAAACTATACATACCTCGGCCTAGACATCAGCACCACAGGTAACTTCCACAAAGCTGTGAACGATCTGAGAGACAAGGCAAGAAGGCCCTTCTATGCCATCAAAAGGAATATAAAATTTGACATACCAATTAGGATCTGGCTAAAAATACTTGAATCAGTTATAGAACCCATTGCACTTTATGGTTGTGAGGTCTGGGGTCCGCTCACCAACCAAGAATTCACAAAATGTGACAAACACCAAATTGAGACTCTGCATGCAGAATTCTGCAAAAAATATCCTACAATGTAAAACACCAAATATTGCAGGCAGAGCAGAATTAGGCCGATACCCGCTAATTATCAAAATCCAGAAAAGAGACGTTAAATTCTACAACCACCTAAAAGGAAGCGATTCCCAAACCTTCCATAACAAAGTTACCACCTACAGAGAGATGAACCTGGACAGACTCAGTGAGCATAGCCTTGCTATTGAGAAAGGCCGCCGTAGGCAGACCTGGCTCTCAAGAGAAGACAGGCTATGTGCACACTGCCCACAAAATGAGGTGGAAACTGAGCTGCACTTCCTAACCTCCTGCCAAATGTATGACCATATTAGAGACACATATTTCCTTCAGATTACACAGATCCACGAAGAATTCGAAAACAAACCCAATTTTGATAAACTCCCATATCTACTGGGTGAAATACCACAGTGTGACATCACAGCAGCAAGATGTGTGACCTGTTGTCACAAGAAAAGGTCAACCAGTGAAGAACAAACACCATTGTAAATACAACTCATATTTATGTTTATTTATTTTCCCTTTTGTACTTCAACTATTTTCCCATCGTTACAACACTGTATATAGACATAATATGACATTTAACATGTCTTTATTCTTTTGGAACTTCTGTGAGTGTAATGTTTACTGTTCATTTTTATTGTTTACTTCACTTTTCTATATTATCTACTTCACTTGGTTTGGCAATGTTAACACGTTTCCCATGCCAATAAAGCCCCTTGAATTGAATTGAATTGAGAGACAGACAGACAGACAGATACACAGAGAGAGAGAGAGAGAGAGAGCTAGAGAGAGACAGAGAGAAGACAGAGAGAGAGAGAGAGAGAGAGAGAGAGAGAGAGAGCGAGAGAGAGCTAGAGAGAGAGAGAGAGCGCGAGAGAGAGCTAGAGAGAGAGAGAGAGAGAGAGAGCGGGCGAGAGAGAGCTAGAGAGAGAGAGAGGAGGGGGCGAGCGAGAGGAGCGAGAGCGAGAGAGCTAGAGAGAGAGACAGAGAGAGAGACAGAGAACGAGAAGAGAGAGAGGAGTATATTATATTTTTATAATATGTTTCTTATATAACCTATATGTTTTCGCATATATATATATATATATATTTGCATATACAACCGACATATATATATATATATATATTTATTCACATATGTTTCTACATATATTTGTGCACCCTATATGGTTTTCTATTATATTTAAATTATATATATTAAGCTCTCATATGGTTACATTTTCGATATATAATACTTCTTATATCTATATATATATATATTTACATATTACTAATATTGCATATTGCTATACACTAATATTCTCTTTCTTTATTCGTATGTTCCGCTATTCCATTCTGTTATGTGTACATATCTATTGGTTTTCGAATATCTATAATTCTCCACAATATACTTTATAATTCGCGTATAATATTTCTATATGTTTATTTTTTTTATTATATATATGTTGTTAAATATAGTTAAGTAATATATATATTATATTTCATATATATATATATATGTATATATGATATTGTTCGATTGTTCATATATATACGATATATATATATTTGTCTTTTTCTGCTTCTATATATATATATATATATATTATATATTTATATATATGCAATATAGTATATATATATATATATATATAGAGAGAGAGAGAGAGAGAGAGAGAGAGAAGGATCGGATCAGAGAAGCAGGGAGGAGGTGACGTATCATCTCACATTACCCATACTGGGGATGATACCACAACCAGAACGCACCCTCAGAGCCATTTAAAAACACTTTCGCACTTTACTGCCTCTAATGGTACGCCGCACACACATTAATACTGCACAACACACCAGAGAACACTGTCAGAGAATCCACACAGGTCAGCAACTTCTGCTGTCGGAGGTCTTTGGTTGCCAACATTAGTGTGAAATGATTATTTCATGATATAACCCAACTTTGGTTTATCCCGAACGATAGCAGGGGGCAGGTGGGAGGGCGGCTATTAAAACCCAACAACATCATCACGCTGGCTATGAGGATAAACGGTTAATGAAATCATCTGCTTTTTAAAGATCCACATGCTGAGTGGTAAAAAGTTTCTGTTTTCATGCAGTGTAAATATCATCTATAAAATGTTAACTTCAGTTTGGTTCATTTTCTGACCCAAGGGTCCCATTTACACTGTGGATGATTACATTTACAGTGTATTACAACATCTCTCAGGATCTCTCACAATTCCACAGCCGATAAATCCTGTTACATTAGGACATCAGATGTTCCTGTTTTTGATTTGATACACGTGATGTAACACAGTGTATGTTTCACCTCTGATGCTTCATCGCTGCCGGGGGAACTCAGATGGCAACGCTTACATCTACACCCTTATGTGCTGGAACCTTCCCGCCAGCGAGCGTTGTTTCAACACCCAGCTTACCTCAGCTCTAAGAGGCTAGTGAGTATCTGGCTACCATGTCCACGGTAAAAACTTCTAGAAAGTACAGAACCACACTCGTTTTTCTAACCAATAGCAATGCTGGAGTAAATTCCACAGAAAGTGAATTGATGAATGAGTCCGAGACACCAATGTGTCATCATTGTTGATACAATCAGACAGACAGGAACACATTATAAACATGTAGACAGCAGCGGGGACGACACAGACAGCAGCACAGACGGGCACAGACGACGACAACAGACGACACGACAACAGACAAGACACGACAGACAACCAACACCACAGAGAGACGCAGCAAAGCATAAGAACAAACAAATGTAAAGTGGTTCACCAGAAAACACTAGGAAACTCTGCTGCTCATATTGAACTGGAGAACAGCTGGACGTACAGGACAGTTTGGTTTCACTTCAGTCTGAAGATCACTAGTACTATAACTGTATTGATTACAGACCTATCCCAATACATTAATAATATAACTGTATTGATTACAGACCTATCCCAACACATTAATAATATAACTGTATTGATTACAGACCTATCCTAATACATTAATACTATAACTGTATTGATTACAGACCCATCCCAATACATAATAATATAACTGTATTGATTATAGACCCATCCCAATACATTAATACTATAACCGTATTGATTACAGACCTATCCCAACACATTAATAATATAACTGTATTGATTACAGACCCATCCCAATACATTAATACCATAACCGTATTGATTACAGACCTATCCCAATACATTAATACCATAACCGTATTGATTACAGACCTATCCCAATACATTAAACATAACTGTATTGATTACAGACCTATCCCAACACAGCAATAATATAACTGTATTGATTACAGACCTATCCCAACACAGCAATAATATAACTGTATTGATTACAGACCTATCCCAACACATTAAACTATAACTGTATTGATTACAGACCTATCCCAACACAGTAATAACATAACTGTATTGATTACAGACCTATCCCAAACACAGTAATAATATAACTGTATTGGATTACAGACCCAACCCAATACATTAATACATAACCGTATTGATTACAGACCTATCCCAACAGATTAATAATATAACTGTATTGGATTATAGACCTATCCCAATACATTAATAATAACTGTATTGATTATAGACCTATCCCAACACATTCATAATATAACTGTATTGATTACAGACCTATCCCAACACACAATAACATAACTGTATTGGATTACAGACCTATCCCAACACAGTAATAATATAACTGTATTGATTACAGACCTATCCCAATACATTAATACTATAACTGTATTGATTATAGACCTATCCCTACACATTAATAATATAACTGTATTGATTATAGACCTATCCCAACACATTAATACTATAACTGTATTGATTATAGACCTATCCCAACACATTAATAATATAACTGTATTGATTATAGACCTATCCCAACACATTAATACTATAACCGTATTGATTACAGACCTACCTCAACACATTAATAATATAACTGTATTGATTACAGACCCATCCCAACACATTAATACTATAACTGTATTGATTATAGACCTATCCCAACACATTAACAATATAACTGTATTGATTACAGACCCATCGCAACACAGCAATACTATAACTGTATTGATTACAGACCCATCCCAACACATTAATAATATAACTGTATTGATTACAGACCCATCCCAACACATTAATATATAACTTATTGGATTATAGACCTATCCCAACACATTAATAATATAATTGTATTGATTACAGACCTATCCCAACACATTAATAATATAACCGTATTGGATTACAGACCTACCCAAAACATTAATAATATAATTGTATTGGATTATAGACCCATCCCAAACACATTAATAATATAATTGTATTGGATTATAGACCCACCCCAAAAACACTAAAGAACAGTAGACTCATCACCATCAAAATGAAATATTAA
>NC_059446.1:89438835-89478835 GCF_905237065.1 Salmo salar | reverse complement strand
AGTGATGTTTACAGCGACAGTCAGTGATGTTTACACCGACAGACAGTGATGTTTACACCGACAGACAGTGATGTTTACACCGACAGACAGAGAGGTGTTTACACCGACAGACAGTGATGTTTACACCGACAGTCAGTGATGTTTACACCGACAGACAGTGATGTTTACACCGACAGTCAGTGATGTTTACACCGACAGTCAGTGATGTTTACACCGACAGTCAGTGATGTTTACACCGACAGACAGTGATGTTTACACCGACAGACAGTGATGTTTACACCGACAGACAGTGATGTTTACACCGACAGACAGAGAGGTGTTTACACCGACAGACAGTGATGTTTACACCGACAGTCAGTGATGTTTACACCGACAGACAGTGATGTTTACACCGACAGTCAGTGATGTTTACACCGACAGTCAGTGATGTTTACACCGACAGTCAGTGATGTTTACACCGACAGACAGTGATGTTTACACCGACAGACAGTGATGTTTACACCGACAGACAGTGATGTTTACACCGACAGACAGTGATGTTTACACCGACAGACAGTGATGTTTAGAGAACAGGTAGAGAACAGGTAGAGAACAGGTAGAGAACAGGTAGAAAACAGGTAGAGAACAGGTAGATCGCAGGTAGAGAACAGGTAGAGAACAGGTAGATAACAGGTAGACAGCAGGTAGAGAACAGGTAGACCGCAGGTAGAGAACAGGTAGAGAACAGGTAGAGAACAGGTAGAGAACAGGTAGAGAACAGGTAGATCGCAGGTAGAGAACAGGTAGAGAACAGGTAGAGAACAGGTAGAAAACAGGTAGAGAACAGGTAGATCGCAGGTAGAGAACAGGTAGAGAACAGGTAGAGAACAGGTAGAGAACAGGTAGAGAACAGGTAGATCGCAGGTAGAGAACAGGTAGAGAACAGGTAGAGAACAGGTAGGTAACAGGTAGACAGCAGGTAGAGAACAGGTAGAGAACAGGTAGAAAACAGGTAGAAAACAGGTAGAGAACAGGTAGAGAACAGGTAGAGAACAGGTAGAGAACAGGTAGCAAACAAGTAGAGAACAGGTAGAAAACAGGTAGACAGCAGGTAGATAACAGGTAGAGAACAGGTAGAGAACAGGTAGAGAACAGGTAGAGAACAGGTAGACAGCAGGTAGACAGCAGGTAGAGAGCAGGTACAGTAGAACCCCAGAGAGCTCAGTAATTGATAGGGACAGATGACTGATAATATCACTTTAGGGAGAGAGGGAGTTGAAAAGACAGATCTATGGTGTGGAGGAAGAAGAGGGGAGGGGAGGAGGAGGGGAGGGGAGAGGAGGAGGGGAGGGGAGGAGGGGAGAGGAGGGGAGGGGAGGGGAGGAGGGGAGAGGAGAGGAGGAGAAAAGGGAGAGGCGGGGAGAGGAGGAGGGGAGGGGTTGGAGAGGAGGAGGGGAGGGGAGGAGGAAGGGAGAGGAGGCGAGCTGTGGTATTTGAGAAGGCGTTTGTAATAAGCTGGCCCTGTGAACACACACACACACACACACACACACACACACACACACACACACACACACACACACACACACACACACACACACACACACACACACACACACACACACACACACACACACACACACACACACACACACACACACACACACACCGCTCGCTGTGTTTCAGGGATAAAGACGAGAGGACATGTCAACGATAACATATCACCCGCTGACACATTTTCATGATGTCATTGCCACAGGACAGGGCTGGCGAACAAAGGTACAATAATCTGATATGTCAGAGAGATGTCACACACACTCAGGAAGAGGTCCCTCGCTCCTCCAGAGTTCAGACCAATCGCCAAGTGAGGTCCACAGAGTGCGGTCAGAGGGAAACGCCCAGCTGGAGTTTCCAAAACAGACGGCCAAGGAACTCCAACAACACCGCTGATACAGTCTAGATGAAATGTCCACTTCCCACCTCGTTTCCACAACTAATGAACTACTTCTGTGTTTCAGCATATGTCATTTGGCAGAATAGTGTGTGAGTGTGTGTGTGTGTGTGTGTGTGTGTGTGTGTGTGTGTGTGTGTGTGTGTGTGTGTGTGTGTGTGTGTGTGTGTGTGTGTGTGTGTGTGTGTGTGTGTGTGTGTGTGTGTGTGTGTGTCTGTGTGTGTGTGTGTGTGTGTGTGTGTGTGTGTGTGTGTGTGTGTGTGTGTGTGTGTGTGTGTGTGTGTGTGTGTGTGTGTGTGTGTGTGTGTGTGTGTGTGTGTGTGTGTGTGTGTGTGTGTGTGTGTGTGTCTGAGTGTGTGTGCGTGCTTCTGAGTGTGTGTCTGAGTGTGTGTGTCTGAGTGTGTGTGTGTGTGTGTTTGTGTGTGTCTGAGTGTGTTTGTGTGTGTGTGTGTGTCTGTGTGTGTGTGTGTCATGAGAGCCTCTATGATCTTCTGTTTTGTAATTAGAGGCCCTTGTGTTATCATTGTCTTCAGTCACATGCTCTGATGATTAGGTCACACACACACGTTCTGGTGACCCAACAGGCTAGCATAAAGGACAACACACACAGCTATTCAGTTCTGACCACCGTGTCTGACCGTCCATGCATGGTGTGGTAGCTAGCTGTGGGTTGGCCTGGGAGGTCACTGGGTACAGCTGGACTGGAATGCAGAAGAGAGACAGAGAGAGAGAGAGAGAGAGACAGAGAGAGAGAGAGAGAGAGAGAGAGAGAGAGAGAGAGAGAGAGAACAGAGAGACAGAGAGACAGAGAGACAGAGAGAGAGAGAGAGAGAGAAGAGAGAGAGAGAGAGAGAGAGAGAGAGAGAGAGAGAGAGAGAGAGACAGAGAGGGGAGAGAGAGAGAGAGAGAGAGAGAGAGAGAGAGAGAGAGAGAGAGAGAGAGAGAGAGAGAGAGAGAGAGAGAGAGAGAGACAGAGAGGGAGGGAGAGAGAGAGAGAGAGAGAGAGACAGAGAGAGAGAGAGAGAGAGAGAGAGAGAGAGAAACAGAGAGAGATAGAGAGAGACAGAGAGAGAGAGACAGAGACAGAGAGAGAGAGAGACAGAGACAGAGACAGAGACAGAGAGCGAGAGAGAGAGAGAGAGAGAGCCTTCCAGCCTGTGGTTGAACAGCTGACGTCCCAGCAGAAGGTGTCTCTACTGTAGAATGCATTATTCCTATAGTCATTCAGTGGACTAGCTTCTCCTCTCCAGTTGAATAGTGTGCTGTGACAGTTAGCTTCTCCTCTCCAGTTGAATAGTGTGCTGTGACAGTTAGCTTCTCCTCTCCAGTTGAATAGTGTGCTGTGACAGTTAGCTTCTCCTCTCCAGTTGAATAGTGTGCTGTGACAGTTAGCTTCTCCTCTCCAGTTGAATAGAGTGCTGTGACAGTTAGCTTCTCCTGTCCAGTTGAATAGTGTGCTGTGACAGTTAGCTTCTCCTCTCCAGTTGAATAGTGTGCTGTGACAGTTAGATTCTCCTCTCCAGTTGAATAGTGTGCTGTGACAGTTAGATTCTCCTCTCCAGTTGAATAGTGTGCTGTGACAGTTAGCTTCTCCTCTCCAGTTGAATAGAGTGCTGTCACAGTTAGCTTCTCCTCTCCAGTTGAATAGTGTGCTGTGACAGTTAGATTCTCCTCTCCAGTTGAATAGTGTGCTGTGACAGTTAGCTTCTCCTCTCCAGTTGAATAGAGTGCTGTGACAGTTAGCTTCTCCTGTCCAGTTGAATAGTGTGCTGTGACAGTTAGATTCTCCTCTCCAGTTGAATAGAGTGCTGTGACAGTCAGCTTCTCCTCTCCAGTTGAATAGTGTGCTGTGACAGTTAGCTTCTCCTCTCCAGTTGAATAGAGTGCTGTGACAGTTAGCTTCTCCTGTCCAGTTGAATAGTGTGTTGTGACAGTTAGCTTCTCCTCTCCAGTTGAATAGTGTGCTGTGACAGTTAGCTTCTCCTCTCCAGTTGAATAGTGTGTTGTGACAGTTAGCTTCTCCTCTCCAGTTGAATAGTGTGCTGTGACAGTTAGCTTCTCCTCTCCAGTTGAATAGTGTGCTGTGACAGTTAGCTTCTCCTCTCCAGTTGAATAGAGTGCTGTGACAGTTAGCTTCTCCTCTCCAGTTGAATAGTGTGCTGTGACAGTGGACTAGCTTCTCCTCTCCAGTTGAATAGTGTGCTGTGACAGTTAGCTTCTCCTGTCCAGTTGAATAGTGTGTTGTGACAGTTAGCTTCTCCTCTCCAGTTGAATAGTGTGTTGTGACAGTTAGCTTCTCCTCTCCAGTTGAATAGTGTGCTGTGACAGTGGACTAGCTTCTCCTCTCCAGTTGAATAGTGTGCTGTGACAGTTAGCTTCTCCTCTCCAGTTGAATAGTGTGCTGTGACAGTGGACTAGCCTGAGTACAGGCCCTCTATAGGACTCATCATGTGTCATTCTCTATGGCTGAAGCAGCCTAGTCCCCAGGAGGCCTCTGAGGCCAGAACAGAACACATGCTACAGAGACATTTCAGAGCCTGTTGGGCCTCTTCATCTGAAGTATCCTGATCGGTGCTCCCAACACATCACCTCTACACAGTCTCTGTCTAACACCTCTCCTCAGCAACTGTTCTATAACAGCCTCCTCTACTGTTCTATAACAGCCTCCTCTACTGTTCTATAACAGCCTCCTCTACTGTTCTATAACAGCCTCCTCTACTGTTCTAACAGCCCCCTCTACTGTTCTATAACAGCCTCCTCTACTGTTCTAACAGCCTCCTCTACTGTTCTATAGCAGCCTCCTCTACTGTTCTATAACAGCCCCCTCTACTGTTCTATAACAGCCTCCTCTACTGTTCTAACAGCCTCCTCTACTGTTCTAACAGCCTCCTCTACTGTTCTATAACAGCCTCCTCAACTGTTCTATAACAGCCTCCTCTACTGTTCTAACAGCCTCCTCTACTGTTCTATAACAGTCTCCTCTACTGTTCTAACAGCCTCCTCTACTGTTCTAACAGCCTCCTCTACTGTTCTATAACAGCCTCCTCTACTGTTCTATAACAGCCTCCTCTACTGTTCTATAACAGCCTCCTCTACTGTTCTATAACAGCCTCCTCTACTGTTCTAACAGCCTCCTCTACTGTTCTAACAGCCTCCTCTACTGTTCTAACAGCCTCCTCTACTGTTCTAACAGTCTCCTCTACTGTTCTATAACAGCCCCCTCTACTGTTCTAACAGCCTCCTCTACTGTTCTATAACAGCCTCCTCTACTGTTCTAACAGCCTCCTCTACTGTTCTATAACAGCCCCCTCTACTGTTCTAACAGCCTCCTCTACTGTTCTATAACAGCCTCCTCTACTGTTCTAACAGCCTCCTCTACTGTTCTAACAGCCTCCTCTACTGTTCTATAACAGCCTTCTCTACTGTTCTAACAGCCTCCTCTACTGTTCTAACAGCCTCCTCTACTGTTCTATAACAGCCTCCTCTACTGTTCTAACAGCCTCCTCTACTGTTCTAACAGCCTCCTCTACTGTTCTAACAGCCTCCTCTACTGTTCTATAACAGCCCCCTCTACTGTTCTATAACAGCCTCCTCTACTGTTCTAACAGCCTCCTCTACTGTTCTAACAGCCTCCTCTACTGTTCTATAACAGCCTCCTCTACTGTTCTAACAGCCTCCTCTACTGTTCTATAACAGCCTCCTCTACTGTTCTATAACAGCCTCCTCTACAGTTCTAACAGCCTCCTCTACTGTTCTAACAGCCTCCTCTACTGTTCTATAACAGCCTCCTCTACTGTTCTAATAGCCTCCTCTACTGTTCTAACAGCCTCCTCTACTGTTCTATAACAGCCTCCTCTACTGTTCTATAACAGCCTCCTCTACTGTTCTAACAGCCTCCTTTACTGTTCTATAACAGCCTCCTCTACTGTTCTAACAGCCTCCTCTACTGTTCTATAACAGTCTCCTCTACTGTTCTAACAATCTCCTTTACTGTTCTAACAGCCTCCTCTACTGTTCTATAACAGCCTCCTCTACTGTTCTAACAGCCTCCTCTACTGTTCTATAACAGCCTCCTCTACTGTTCTAACAGCCTCCTCTATTGTTCTAACAGCCTCCTCTACTGTTCTATAACAGCCTCCTCTACTGTTCTATAACAGCCTCCTCTACTGTTCTAACAGCCTCCTCCACTGTTCTATAACAGCCTCCTCTACTGTTCTAACAGCCTCCTCTACTGTTCTATAACAGTCTCCTCTACTGTTCTAACAGCCTCCTCTACTGTTCTAACAGCCTCCTCTACTGTTCTATAACAGCCTCCTCTACTGTTCTAACAGCCTCCTCTACTGTTCTAACAGCCTCCTCTACTGTTCTAACAGCCTCCTCTACTGTTCTATAACAGCCCCCTCTGCTGTTCTATAACAGCCTCCTCTACTGTTCTAACAGCCTCCTCTACTGTCCTAACAGCCTCCTCTACTGTTCTATAACAGCCTCCTCTACTGTTCTAACATCCTCCTCTACTGTTCTAACAGCCTCTTCTACAACAGCCTCCTCTACTGTTCTAACAGCCTCCTCTACTGTTCTATAACAGCCTCCTATACTGTTCTATAACAGCCTCCTCTACTGTTCTATAACATCCTCCTCTACAGTTCTAACAGCCTCCTCTACTGTTCTAACAGCCTCCTCTACTGTTCTATAACAGCCTCCTCTACTGTTCTAACAGCCTCCTCTACTGTTCTAACAGCCTCCTCTACTGTTCTATAACAGCCTCCTCTACTGTTCTAACAGCCTCCTCTACTGTTCTAACAGCCTTCTCTACTGTTCTATAACAGCCTCCTCTACTGTCCTAACAGCCTCCTCTACTGTTCTAACAGCCTCCTCTACTGTTCTAACAGCCTCCTCTACTGTTCTATAACAGCCTCCTCTACTGTTCTATAACAGCCTCCTCTACTGTTCTATAACAGCCTCCTCTACTGTTCTAACAGCCTCCTCTACTGTTCTATAACAGCCTCCTCTACTTTTCTAACAGCCTCCTCTACTCTTCTATCACAGCCTCCTCTACTGTTCTAACAGCCTCCTCTACTGTTCTAACAGCCTCCTCTACTCTTCTATCACAGCCTCCTCTACTGTTCTAACAGCCTCCTCTACTGTTCTATAACAGCCTCCTCTACTGTTCTAACAGCCTCCTCTACTGTTCTATAACAGCCTCCTCTACTCTTCTATAACAGCCTCCTCTACTGTTCTAACCGCCTCCTCTACTGTTCTAACAGCCTCCTCTACTGTTCTAACAGCCTCCTCTACTGTTCTAACAGCCTCCTCTACTGTTCTATAACAGCCTCCTCTACTGTTCTATAACAGCCTCCTCTACTGTTCTATAACAGCCTCCTCTACTGTTCTAACCGCCTCCTCTAACATTGAGAATCAGAGAGCCAACTGAAGAGTTGACAGGGTTGTCTTAATGCATGGCATGCTAGTTGAGCCTCAAGGGAAAGGCAGATGGGACAGGACCCCCCAAAAACAGGGTCTCCTTTCCCGAGTGCCTCTATAAACCAACCAGGGGTTCCCCGGGTCTCCCGTCTGTCTTTAATGGAGTTTTACTGGAGCTGACGTACAGTCGGGCTGTGGCGGTCATGACATTCTGTCAGGGGGTTATTGGCATGCAAAAGACGTCTTAATTAACATAAACACATTCAGCGTCTCCAGGCCTCCACGCAGACACGCTGATGATACGTACCTTTGGAACATCTACCTTTGAACAAGTCTAATAAATCTATTTAAAATACATCATAACAATACATCCATTATTTATTTAGGTAGGCAGACAGGTAGGTGAGATAACTGGAGGCTAGACAGAGACAGGTAGATGAGATAACTGGAGGCTAGACAGACAGGTAGGTGAGATAACTGGAGGCTAGACAGACAGGTAGATGAGATAACTGGAGGCTAGACAGACAGGTAGATGAGATAACTGGAGGCTAGACAGAGACAGGTAGATGAGATAACTGGAGGCTAGACAGACAGGTAGGTGAGATAACTGGAGGCTAGACAGAGACAGGTAGATGAGATAACTGGAGGCTAGACAGACAGGTAGGTGAGATAACTGGAGGCTAGACAGACAGGTAGATGAGATAACTGGAGGCTAGACAGAGCCAGGTAGATGAGATAACTGGAGGCTAGACAGACAGGTAGCTGAGATAACTGGAGGCTAGACAGACAGGTAGGTGAGATAACTGGAGGCTAGACAGACAGGTAGGTGAGATAACTGGAGGCTAGACAGACAGGTAGATGAGATAACTGGAGGCTAGACAGACAGGTAGATGAGATAACTGGAGGCTAGACAGAGACAGGTAGATGAGATAACTGGAGGCTAAACAGACAGGTAGGTGAGATAACTGGAGGCTAGACAGAGACAGGTAGATGAGATAACTGGAGGCTAGACAGACAGGTAGGTGAGATAACTGGAGGCTAGACAGACAGGTAGATGAGATAACTGGAGACTAGACAGACAGGTAGGTGAGATAGCTGGAGGCTAGACAGACAGGTAGATGAGATAACTGGAGGCTAGACAGACAGGTAGGTGAGATAACTGGAGGCTAGACAGACAGGTAGGTGAGATAACTGGAGGCTAGACAGACAGGTAGGTGAGATAACTGGAGGCTAGACAGACAGGTAGCTGAGATAACTGGAGGCTAGACAGAGCCAGGTAGATGAGATAACTGGAGGCTAGACAGACAGGTAGCTGAGATAACTGGAGGCTAGACAGACAGGTAGGTGAGATAACTGGAGGCTAGACAGACAGGTAGGTGAGATAACTGGAGGCTAGACAGACAGGTAGATGAGATAACTGGAGGCTAGACAGACAGGTAGATGAGATAACTGGAGGCTAGACAGAGACAGGTAGATGAGATAACTGGAGGCTAAACAGACAGGTAGGTGAGATAACTGGAGGCTAGACAGAGACAGGTAGATGAGATAACTGGAGGCTAGACAGACAGGTAGGTGAGATAACTGGAGGCTAGACAGACAGGTAGATGAGATAACTGGAGACTAGACAGACAGGTAGGTGAGATAGCTGGAGGCTAGACAGACAGGTAGATGAGATAACTGGAGGCTAGACAGACAGGTAGGTGAGATAACTGGAGGCTAGACAGACAGGTAGGTGAGATAACTGGAGGCTAGACAGACAGGTAGGTGAGATAACTGGAGGCTAGACAGACAGGTAGCTGAGATAACTGGAGGCTAGACAGACAGGTAGGTGAGATAGCTGGAGGCTAGACAGACAGGTAGGTGAGATAACTGGAGGCTAGACAGACAGGTAGATGAGATAACTGGAGGCTAGACAGACAGGTAGCTGAGATAACTGGAGGCTAGACAGACAGGTAGATGAGATAACTGGAGGCTAGACAGACAGGTAGATGAGATAACTGGAGGCTAGACAGACAGGTAGGTGAGATAGCTGGAGGCTAGACAGACAGGTAGGTGAGATAACTGGAGGCTAGACAGACAGGTAGATGAGATAACTGGAGGCTAGACAGACAGGTAGATGAGATAACTGGAGGCTAGACAGACAGGTAGGTGAGATAGCTGGAGGCTAGACAGACAGGTAGGTGAGATAACTGGAGGCTAGACAGACAGGTAGATGAGATAACTGGAGGCTAGACAGACAGGTAGATGAGATAACTGGAGGCTAGACAGAGACAGACATTGCTGCTGTACCAGTGAATGACATCTGAGTCCTGCTACCACAAAGTCAGTTAAGCAATAAGGTACGAGGGGGGTGTGGAACATGGCCAATATGTTCTTAGTTAAAACTGGTTACAAATGCCATTAAGGAAGTAGAAAAAAAAATGTTTTGTCATACCCGTAGTATACGGTCTGATATACCACAGTTGTCAGCAAATCAGCATTCAGGGCTCGAACCACCCAGTTTATAATTTAGAATCAACCATTTCTCCTTTGCTCTGTCAGTGACAACTCCCCAGCCCTACCAGGGGGCCTCTGTGTTCTCAGAACAGAGAGCCTGTTGTCTAATTAGCTGGCTCAAAGATGATGCTGTGGTATCGTGAGAGACAGAGAGGAGGGACTGTGGGGCCTTGATTAGCAGCCTATACCGTTATGTGAATGAATATCAAACCTAGATCTGTTCGTCAGTAAACACATTTAGCTAAAGGAGACAACATGCACGACAGCAGTGACTTGTTTGTGCCCTTTAATGTTCCTGTGAAGTTGTGAATCAAGAAATTGACATCCCATCATGCTTAGGGTCATGTATACAAATGCTGGGCAGGCCATTATTTTGTCTACCATGGTTATGCCCCCCATAGGATGACGATGCCCCCATCCACAGGGCACGAGTGGTCACTGAATGGTTTGATGAGCATGAAAACCATGTAAGTCACATGCCGTGGCCGTATCAGTCACCACATCTCAACCCAATTGAACACTTATTGACCATTCAGGAGCGGCGCCTGAGAAAGCGTTTTCCACCACCATCAACAAAACACCATCAACAAAACACCATCAACAAAACACCAAATGATGGAATTTGTGGTGGAAGAATGGTGTCACATCCCTCCAATAGAGTCCCAGACACTTCGAGACCTTCAAGTTCTGACATTTTTTTGTCACCATGAGTTAGTCACATATAACTGATCTTTAGACAGTTCTTCATATGTCTGTAAAGATTTTAAGTGAAAAACATTTACCCATAAACTCATTTGAAGTTGGCGTAATAAGGGTCTCTCTGCAATCCAATCACAAGCCTGAACAAATACCGACGGACCAATCAGAACACATCTTTACCATCTCCCTCTAAGTGAGATCTAGGTTAGTCTAGCCAGTAATAACGGCACGTAATAAAAAACTGTCATTCCAGACATACAGTAAGGTTCTGTCTGACATTGTACCCCCTTAATAAAATGGATTTACAAATGTCTCAGGATTTTGTTACTCTGTACTTTAGGTACCTTTTAAAAGTGACTACCTTAATGAGTTATGAAAGAAGAATTCATTACAAAACAGTTCTGAGATCTGAGACGTGAAAACTTTTATGCTCGATATCTCCGAACTATGGTTTGAGCAGATAGAACCTTCTAGCACCAAGGTCACGACTTGTAGAATCTACGCCAAGGTACATTGAAGATGTTCTGGCTCGTGGTGACCCAACGCCCTATTAAGACGGGGCGGCAGGTAGCCTAGTGGTTAGAGCGATGGGCCAGAAAACGAAAGGTTGCTAGATCGAATCCCCGTGCTGACAAGGTAAAAATCTGTTGTTCTGCCCGTGAACAAGGCAGTGTTCCCTGGTAGGCTGTCATTGTAAATAAGAATGTGTTCTTAACTGACTTGCCTTGTTAAATTAAGGTGAAGTAGAAATAAAAGACACTATGTTGGTGCTTCCTTTATTTTGGCAGTTACCTGTACATAGGCATGCTGCTGGGGGAGAGCAGAGGGTATTGGGTATTTCATTAGGATCCCTATTAGCTGTTACAAAAGCAGCAGCTCCTCTTCCTGGGGTCCACACAGAACATGAAACATAATACACAACATTAATAGACAAGAAGAGAACTACATACACTGAGTGTACAAAACATTAAGAACACCTTCCTAATATTGAGTTGCACCCACTTTTGCCCTCAGAACAGCCTCAGTTCGTCGGGGCTCATGGACTCTACAAGGTGTCGAAAGCGTTCCACAGGGATGCTGGCCCTTGTTGACTCCAGTGCTTCCCACAGTTGTGTCAAGTTGACTGGATGTCCTTTTGGGTGGTGGACAATTCTTGATACACACGAGAAACTGTTGAGCGTGAAAAACCCAGCAGCGTTGGAGTTCTTGACACAAACCGGTGCACCTGGCACCTACTACCATACCCCGTTCAAAGGCACTTAAATATTTTATTTTGCCCCATTCACCCTCTGAATAAAAAACACACACAATCCATGTCTCAATTGTCTCAAAGCTTAAAAATCCTTCTTTAACCTGTTTCCTCCCCTTCATCTACACCAGTGTTTTCCAAACTTGGTCCTCGGGACCCCGAAGGGTACACGTTTTTTATTTTGCCCTAACACTACACAGCTGATTCAAACAAATATATATAGAATTATTTAACCTTTAGGCTAAATAATTCAGTTAAGTCAGTTAAGAACAAGTTCTTATTTACAATGACAGCCTAGGAACAGTAGGTTAACTGCCTTGTTCAGGGGCAGAACGACAGATTTTTACCTTGTCAGCTCATGGATACGATCCAGCAACCTTTCGGTTACTAGTCCGACGCTCTAACCACTAGGCATGATATCCTGTCACAGCATCCATGTTCTGTAAACACCAACTGCTTTCTCTAAGCAGGCCCTGATATCCTGTCACAGCATCCATGTTCTGTAAACACCAACTGCTTTCTCTAAGCAGGCCCTGATATCCTGTCACAGCATCCATGTTCTGTAAACACCAACTGCTTTCTCTAAGCAGGCCCTGATATCCTGTCACAGCATCCATGTTCTGTAAACACCAACTGCTTTCTCTAAGCAGGCCCTGATATCCTGTCTCAGCATCCATGTTCTGTAAACACCAACTGCTTTCTCTAAGCAGGCCCTGATATCCTGTCACAGCATCCATGTTCTGTAAACACCAACTGCTTTCTCTAAGCAGGCCCTGATATCCTGTCACAGCATCCATGTTCTGTAAACACCAACTGCTTTCTCTAAGCAGGCCCTGATATCCTGTCACAGCATCCATGTTCTGTAAACACCAACTGCTTTCTCTAAGCAGGCCCTGATATCCTGTCACAGCATCCATGTTCTGTAAACACCAACTGCTTTCTCTAAGCAGGCCCTGATATCCTGTCTCAGCATCCATGTTCTGTAAACACCAACTGCTTTCTCTAAGCAGGCCCTGATATCCTGTCACAGCATCCATGTTCTGTAAACACCAACTGCTTTCTCTAAGCAGGCCCTGATATCCTGTCACAGCATCCATGTTCTGTAAACACCAACTGCTTTCTCTAAGCAGGCCCTGATATCCTGTCTCAGCATCCATGTTCTGTAAACACCAACTGCTTTCTCTAAGCAGGCCCTGATATCCTGTCACAGCATCCATGTTCTGTAAACACCAACTGCTTTCTCTAAGCAGGCCCTGATATCCTGTCACAGCATCCATGTTCTGTAAACACCAACTGCTTTCTCTAAGCAGGCCCTGATATCCTGTCACAGCATCCATGTTCTGTAAACACCAACTGCTTTCTCTAAGCAGGCCCTGATATCCTGTCACAGCATCCATGTTCTGTAAACACCAACTGCTTTCTCTAAGCAGGCCCTGATATCCTGTCACAGCATCCATGTTCTGTAAACACCAACTGCTTTCTCTAAGCAGGCCCTGATATCCTGTCACAGCATCCATGTTCTGTAAACACCAACTGCTTTCTCTAAGCAGGCCCTGATATCCTGTCACAGCATCCATGTTCTGTAAACACCAACTGCTTTCTCTAAGCAGGCCCTGATATCCTGTCTCAGCATCCATGTTCTGTAAACACCAACTGCTTTCTCTAAGCAGGCCCTGATATCCTGTCACAGCATCCATGTTCTGTAAACACCAACTGCTTTCTCTAAGCAGGCCCTGATATCCTGTCACAGCATCCATGTTCTGTAAACACCAACTGCTTTCTCTAAGCAGGCCCTGATATCCTGTCACAGCATCCATGTTCTGTAAACACCAACTGCTTTCTCTAAGCAGGCCCTGATATCCTGTCACAGCATCCATGTTCTGTAAACACCAACTGCTTTCTCTAAGCAGGCCCTGATATCCTGTCTCAGCATCCATGTTCTGTAAACACCAACTGCTTTCTCTAAGCAGGCCCTGATATCCTGTCACAGCATCCATGTTCTGTAAACACCAACTGCTTTCTCTAAGCAGGCCCTGATATCCTGTCTCAGCATCCATGTTCTGTAAACACCAACTGCTTTCTCTAAGCAGGCCCTGATATCCTGTCACAGCATCCATGTTCTGTAAACACCAACTGCTTTCTCTAAGCAGGCCCTGATATCCTGTCACAGCATCCATGTTCTGTAAACACCAACTGCTTTCTCTAAGCAGGCCCTGATATCCTGTCACAGCATCCATGTTCTGTAAACACCAACTGCTTTCTCTAAGCAGGCCCTGATATCCTGTCACAGCATCCATGTTCTGTAAACACCAACTGCTTTCTCTAAGCAGGCCCTGATATCCTGTCACAGCATCCATGTTCTGTAAACACCAACTGCTTTCTCTAAGCAGGCCCTGATATCCTGTCACAGCATCCATGTTCTGTAAACACCAACTGCTTTCTCTAAGCAGGCCCTGATATCCTGTCTCAGCATCCATGTTCTGTAAACACCAACTGCTTTCTCTAAGCAGGCCCTGATATCCTGTCACAGCATCCATGTTCTGTAAACACCAACTGCTTTCTCTAAGCAGGCCCTGATATCCTGTCACAGCATCCATGTTCTGTAAACACCAACTGCTTTCTCTAAGCAGGCCCTGATATCCTGTCACAGCATCCATGTTCTGTAAACACCAACTGCTTTCTCTAAGCAGGCCCTGATATCCTGTCACAGCATCCATGTTCTGTAAACACCAACTGCTTTCTCTAAGCAGGCCCTGATATCCTGTCTCAGCACCTGCTCAGAGTGAATCTCACAACATCAGTCAGACACACACTGTGTTTCACACTATCCGTGTCCTTGGGTTGGCTTTGAACAGGAGGAACACTCAAAAACACACACACACACACACACCCAATGAATCAGGCATGCTGCTCGCCCGCTGTACAAACGCTGCCAAGTCATCAGATTATTGGAGGTGTTGAAAGTGTATTCCCTCGTTATAGCGTTGTGTGGAGAGCTCCTTTCACTGTCTGTCTGTCAGTTAGACCTCAGGGTGTACACCTCATAATAAACAACGGTCTGTATTTCAGCGCAATGTTCAATTATTGCATTGTTGCCTCAGTGACGCTCGCAGTCTACCAATGGTTTGTTTGACAACGGCGGTGTTTCTTTTGACTCCAGGCAGACGTCTCTCTTTTGGTGACGTACTGAGTAAGTAAATATAGAATGACAAAACTAAAATATTCTTCATTCCAGTATGTTAATATGTATTTCATCACCTGACGCTTCAATTTAAAAAAACTTCTTGCTGTTTGCTTTAAAAAATATAGGTTAGCTAAAAGTGTACTTACAGAGTAATGACAAATGAACAAACATTATCCTTTAAGAACGTCAGTAAATGTCACATTACAAATGCAGTACTAAAACACTCCACACCACACTAGTGAGCACTAAAACACTCCACACCACAGTATTCAGCACTAAAACACTCCACACCACAGTATTCAGCACTAAAACACTCCACACCACAGTATTCAGCACTAAAATACTACACACCACAGTAGTGAGTACTAAAACACTACACACTACAGTATTCAGCACTAAAACACTCCACACCACAGTATTCAGCACTAAAACACTACACACTACAGTATTCAGCACTAAAACACTACACACCACAGTATTCAGCACTAAAACACTCCACACCACAGTATTCAGCACTAAAACACTCCACACCACAGTATTCAGCACTAAAACACTCCACACCACAGTATTCAGCACTAAAACACTCCACACCACAGTATTCAGCACTAAAACACTCCACACCACAGTATTCAGCACTAAAACACTCCACACCATAGTAGTGAGTACTAAAACACTCCACACTACAGTATTCAGCACTAAAACACTCCACACTACAGTATTCTGCACTAAAACACTCCACACCACAGTATTCAGCACTAAAACATTACACACCACAGTATTCAGCACTAAAACAATCCACACTACAGTATTCTGCACTAAAACACTCCACACCACAGTATTCAGCACTAAAACACTCCACACCACAGTATTCAGCACTAAAACACTCCACACTACAGTATTCTGCACTAAAACACTCCACACTACAGTATTCAGCACTAAAACACTCCACACCATATTCAGCACTAAAACACTCCACACTACAGTATTCTGCACTAAAACACTCCACACTACAGTATTCTGCACTAAAACACTCCACACCACAGTATTCAGCACTAAAACACTCCACACTACAGTATTCTGCACTAAAACACTCCACACCACAGTATTCTGCACTAAAACACTCCACACCACAGTATTCTGCACTAAAACACTCCACACCACAGTAGTGAGTACTGTAGGTTTCTCACAACAACGTGTTCAGCAACAGGATAAGAGGCTGCTGTTCCACTGCTCTGTACTAGAAATGAAGAGGTATTTCCTGTATCGTATCACCTCAAAGCCCAGTTAGTGTAATGTGATGAAAAAGCATTAGATAATAATTGATGGTAATAGTGAAGTGAGCATCACATGATGAGATGAGGGGACACGCTGGTTTTCCAAGACTGTGCCCTAAATGGCACCCTATTCTCTATATCGTGCACTCCCCTATGGGTGCTGGTTAAAAGTAGTGCACTACATAGGAAATAGGGTCCCATTTGGGACGCAAACAGATGTAAACGTGGACCAGATCCTCGTCTCAGCTCCTCTCTCTGTGAATCACGTCTCTGTTGGAGCCACAATGCCCTCACTGTGAACATCAATAGCCTCAAATGAACCAAATGAAGTTTCACCAAGCAGAAATGTCATTTAATTTCGGTAATGAAAGGAGCTTGTTGAGTCCAATGCATTTAAACCATATAAAAATGTACTATAAATGAAAGGCCCAGTTAATAGAACTGTCCAAACTGTGAGAGTTCCAAAGGATCGGATGGAAACTCACATTACATTATAATTCAGTGAATCCTCTTTTTATGGATTCAATGCACAAATATGAGCTCTCCTTCCTTCCTTCCTTCCTTCCTTCCTTCCTTCCTTCCTTCCTTCCTTCCTTCCTTCCTTCCTTCCTTCCTTCCTTCCTTCCTTCCTTCCTTCCTTCCTTCCTTCCTTCCTTCCTTCCCCTCTCTCTCTCTCTCTCTCTCTCTCTCTCTTTCTTTCTTTCTTTCGCTCTTTATCTGTAACTTTCTCTCTCCTCCCTCCCTTTCTTCCTATCTCTATCCATTGATGTCTCTGTGTTTACAGTGCTCTACACACCATAGTGCCTGTTCCAAGGGAAATGACTTGGCAAACACATCCGTAGTAAACATTAAACATACTCAATGCAGGGCTTTAGTTTTCCCTACGAGGCGAGCGGTGCGCTGTGTCCTTGAGTTGTGTGGCCCTCGAGTCTGTCTGTCTGGCTTCATGGCTCTATGTCCCTGAGTTGCGTGGCCCTTGTGGCTAGCTGGCTTCATGGCTCTGTCAGCGTTATCTAACCCACAAACACTCCTCCGTTGTTGCAATGCACCCTGGGATTTCACAACAAGCCATTGTGAGAAAGATTGCTTCTATTGAGTGTGTTGGTCCCTTGCCAGCCGAGCCAGTGTTTGGGCTTATGCCTCTGACTGAATCAACTGAGGGTATTCAGAGTCATTTGGGGACCTAAGTCAACATTTGTGCCAGTCAACAACATTCATCTTAACAGCCCTCTAATGTGCTTGTGGAGACGGAGCACTTCCATGCTGTGGGAGGAACAGCAGATGTCATTAACCACTTTGTAATAAGGAAATTAAGTCTGCTGGATGCCTCTCTTGGTATGACTATTGTCTTCAAGCTGTTATTAAGATGGATTTCTCTATTTTACCATCAATTAACTCAACAATTAACTTTATAATTAACTTTACAATTAACTTTACAAATAACTGTCAATAACTGTCAAATAACAAGCGAGAAGACTGGTTTGTTGTTGTGCTTTAAACATTAAAGCTGGACTATGCAGTTGCTACATTCGTTTTTGGACTCATAAATGAATGATCAATACCTATTGATTGTTGAATAATATACTAATAATATCTTACGTGAATCACGTCTCTGTTGGAGCAACAATTCCCACAATGCCCTCACTGTGAACTGTTGTTTCCCCATCAGAACCCAAAATATAAGCTTGTTTTACTCCAATGTTCGGTACAGAACGTAAATGTAAACAAACACTGTATTGATAAAACTATACATGGTTAAAACTATACATTTGATATCATGCATGGTCAGTCCTTGCATCCATAGCTCGTCTATGAATTTGAGAGTGGTTACATTTCTCAAGCCCCATCCTATAGCTTTTCAGCAAACAGGGGCAGGGATAGGACTTTGTTATTGTTTTAATTAAGGATTCTAGCTTTAACACCATCTACCTCTTGAAAAGCGATTGCCTAGTTCTTGAACATTCAGGTAACTGCCAAAGGAAAGGAAACACCAACATAGGTAGCCTAGTGGTTAGAGCGTTGGGCCAGTTACCGAAAGGTTGCTGGATCGAATCCCCGAGCTGACAAAGTACAAATCTGTCGTTCTGCCCCTGAACAAGGCAGTTAACCCACTGTTCCCTGGGCGCTGATGACTTGGATGTTGGTTAAGGCAGCCCCCTGCAACCCTCTGATTAATTTCAGTTGAATGCATTTTAGGTTGCACAACTAACTAGGTATCCCCCCCTTTCCCTTAATAGGGTGTTGGGCCACCACGAGCCAGAACAGCTTCAATGCACCTTGACATCGCTTCTACAAGTGACTAATCATGCCTTGTGGATGCATTGTGATCCTATGGGGGGATAGCCATGGTAGCCAAAATAATGGCCTGCCTAACATTTTTTATACATGACGCTAAGCATGATGGGTTGTTAACTGCTTAATTAACTCAGGAACCGCACCTGTGGGGAAGCACCTGCTTTCAAGATACTTTGAGCCGTCATTTCCTCAAGCGTTTCCTTTATTCTGGCAGTTACTGGTTCACATCCTGGTCTGTATGTACAGCCAGGCTCTGAAGAGATCAGATCCCCTCTAGTTAACACCCAGGACATGTCTCTAAAGATGACACAAATACTACCACGTCTTCACCTAAATGATTGCAGGCGATGGCCACAGTCTTGAAACGTGATTGTCAATTACTGCCTTGCTGATATTCTGGTATGGGTTTGGCATATAATGTTTACGTTGACGGGTGAAATCAATGCTGTCTCGTGGCGTTCATCTGGAGGCTGTCAATTAAAACAGAAACATTCACACACTTCTGGCTGCGTTTAGACAGGTAGCCCAATTCTGATCTTTTTTTCAGTAATTGGTCTTTCGTCCAATCAGATCAGCTCTGAAAAAGATCTGACGTGAAAAGATCTGATTTGATCGGTCAAAAGACCAATTAGTGGAAACAAATATCAGAATTGGGCCGTCTGAGATACTCATACAGTCAGTTTTGGGTAATAAGGACATGGTAATAAAAATATACAAAAGACAAAATCAGTGGATTAATTTCTCTCTTAAGACATGGTTTAGGGTAAAAATTAATTTAGTAGAGAGGTCAAACTGCTGAGCTGGCCCGCATACGACCTCAGCTTCATCCCTGAAATTCAGGATAGCAGATTTAAACAGGTGATGCAAAAAAGGCATCACATCATTGTGTACAATTATAAGGAATGGAGATCTAGAGAACTTCCAGGGACCTAAGTAAAAAACAAAACATGGCTTGGATAAAAATATTTTTTACAGGTACCTTACAGGTTCGCCCCTACTTTTAAAATAAATAAAAGTGATTGACATTCGGGCACCTCAGAAAATTGATCCACGTATTCACTAACGCATACAGCTTAGGGAGTATAAAAAAATATAACGATTTCAAATCTTTACTTTGGTGTTCTATATCCTCAAAGAAACACTACAAACTATATTAAACAGAAATGGGAGGAGGAACTTAACGTATAAATAACTGATGAAACATGGTTGAACATATTAGAGACTCAACAAAGCTCCACCAACTCAAGGTCATGGAGAGAATTCTGTTGGAAGAATGTTATACGTTTCTTCATAACACCTAAACTGAAATCAAAACAGACTGGCTCCCAAAACCCTTGTTGGAGAGAATGCGGGCTGACAAGGGCGGATCACACGCCTATCTTTTGGTCCTGCCCCGCAAATTGAAACTTACAGGGGAGAAATAAGATCTAACATTGGGAAAATAATGGGTTTTGACATTGGGTGAAATACCTGCTAACTTACCCAATAGAGATGAGCACCTGTTAAAGCCAGTAAAAAGGCTATCGCCAGGAAATGTCTACAAAAAGACCCTCCCACCGTGACACATTGGATAGACATTATTAAAGAAATACATTATATGGAGCGTATAAACCTTTGCTTTAAGAATTCATGAGGAGAGAGGCCAGGAATACTGGAGAAAAATGGGTTTCGCACTTGAAAAATGGTCTAATTCAAAGATGATGTAACTGTAACTAATCTGATGAAAGTATGTGTGCTTGTACCTGCCAGACCGTTCTTATTCTTCATGTTTTATTTATACCATTTTGTGTGTTCTTCAATAAAAACAGGGATAAAAAAAAGAATTGGAACGTCAGTGAAATTCTAATCAAACCCAGCTAGCTAATCTTTAAAGAGAAAGGATGCTGGTGTCATTTAATCAAATACTACTTCCTGTGGGCTGTACTTCTGTTTATCATAGAGCAGACTCTCCTGGTTTATTATAGAGCAGACTCTCCTGGTTTATTATAGAGCAGACTCTCCTGGTTTATTATAGAGCAGACTCTCCTGGTTTATTATAGATTATTATAGAGCAGACTCTCCTGGTTCATTATAGAGCAGACTCTCCTGGTTTATTATAGAGCAGACTCTCCTGGTTTATTATAGAGCAGACTCTCCTGGTTTATTATAGAGCAGACTCTCCTGGTTTATTATAGAGCAGACTCTCCTGGTTTATTATAGAGCAGACTCTCCTGGTTTATTATAGAGCAGACTCTCCTGGTTTATTATAGAGCAGACTCTCCTGGTTTATTATAGAGCAGACTCTCCTGGTTTATTATAGAGCAGACTCTCCTGGTTTATTATAGAGCAGACTCTCCTGGTTTATTATAGAGCAGACTCTCCTGGTTTATTATAGAGCAGACTCTCCTGGTTTATTATAGAGCAGACTCTCCTGGTTTATTATAGAGCAGACTCTCCTGGTTTATTATAGAGCAGACTCTCCTGGTTTATTATAGAGCAGACTCTCCTGGTTTATTATAGAGCAGACTCTCCTGGTTTATTATAGAGCAGACTCTCCTGGTTTATTATAGAGCAGACTCTCCTGGTTTATTATAGAGCAGACTCTCCTGGTTTATTACAGCGCAGACTCTCCTGGTTATTATAGAGCAGACTCTCCTGGTTTATTACAGCGCAGACTCTCCTGGTTTATTATAGAGCAGACTCTCCTGGTTTATTATAGAGCAGACTCTCCTGGTTTATTACAGAGCAGACTCTCCTGGTTTATTACAGAGCAGACTCTCCTGGTTTATTATAGAGCAGACTCCCCTGGTTTATTATAGAGCAGACTCTCCAGGTTTATTATAGAGCAGACTCCCCTGGTTTATTATAGAGCAGACTCCCCTGGTTTATTATAGAGCAGACTCTCCTGGTTCATTATAGAGCAGACTCTCCTGGTTCATTATAGAGCAGACTCCCCTGGTTTATTATAGAGCAGACTCTCCTGGTTTATTATAGAGCAGACTCTCCTGGTTTATTATAGAGCAGACTCTCCTGGTTTATTATAGAGCAGACTCTCCTGGTTTATTATAGAGCAGACTCTCCTGGTTTATTATAGAGCAGACTCTCCTGGTTTATTATAGAGCAGACTCTCCTGGTTTATTATAGAGCAGACTCTCCTGGTTTATTATAGAGCAGACTCTCCTGGTTTATTATAGAGCAGACTCTCCTGGTTCATTATAGAGCAGACTCTCCTGGTTTATTCACCGACCTGTGGACAGAGAGAGATTGTTCCCATCACTATAACTGAATCATCACACTGTACGCTACCAGTGTCTGAAACGGGTACAAAGCCTTCAGACAAAATTGAGGATAATAGAATAGTACCATTCCCTGTTCAGAATAGACAAGGCTGGGAGTCACCACATCTTCCATTACTACAGAGGGCTGGGAGTCACCACATCTTCCATTACTACAGAGGGCTGGGAGTCACCACATCTTCCATTACTACAGAGGGCTGGGAGTCACCACATCTTCCATTACTACAGAGGGCTGGGAGTCACCACATCTTCCATTACTACAGAGGGCTGGGAGTCACCACATCTTCCATTACTACAGAGGGCTGGGGGTCACCACATCTACCAATACTACAGAGGGCTGGGAGTCACCACATCTTCCATTACTACAGAGGGCTGGGAGTCACCACATCTTCCATTACTACAGAGGGCTGGGAGTCACCACATCTTCCATTACTACAGAGGGCTGGGGGTCACCACATCTTCCATTACTACAGAGGGCTGGGAGTCACCACATCTTCCATTACTACAGAGGGCTGGGAGTCACCACATCTTCCATTACTACAGAGGGCTGGGAGTCACCACATCTTCCATTACAACAGAGGGCTGGGAGTCACCACATCTTCCATTACTACAGAGGGCTGGGAGTCACCACATCTTCCATTACTACAGAGGGCTGGGAGTCACCACATCTTCCATTACTACAGAGGGCTGGGGGTCACCACATCTTCCATTACTACAGAGGGCTGGGAGTCACCACATCTTCCATTACTACAGAGGGCTGGGGGTCACCACATCTTCCATTACTACAGAGGGCTGGGAGTCACCACATCTTCCATTACTACAGAGGGCTGGGGGTCACCACATCTTCCATTACTACAGAGGGCTGGGAGTCACCACATCTTCCATTACTACAGAGGGCTGGGAGTCACCACATCTTCCATTACTACAGAGGGCTGGGGGTCACCACATCTTCCATTACTACAGAGGGCTGGGAGTCACCACATCTTCCATTACTACAGAGGGCTGGTAGTCACCACATCTTCCAATACTACAGAGGGCTGGGGGTCACCACATCTTCCAATACTACAGAGGGCTGGGGGTCACCACATCTTCCATTACTACAGAGGGCTGGGGGTCACCACGTCTTCCAGGACCTACACTCCACCATCATCCATTCTATCAACAACATACAGGACCTACACCCCACCATCATCCATTCTATCAACAACATACAGGACCTACACCCCACCATCATCCATTCTATCAACAACATACAGGACCAACACCCCACCATCATCCATTCTATCAACAACATACAGGACCTACACCCCACCATCATCCATCTATCAACAACATACAGGACCTACACCCCACCATCATCCATTCTATCAACAACATACAGGACCAACACCCCACCATCATCCATTCTATCAACAACATACAGGACTGCCACCAACCATCATGCATTCTATCAACAACATACAGGACCAACACCCCACCATCATCCATTCTATCAACAACATACAGGACCTACACCCCACCATCATCCATTCTATCAACAACATACAGGACCTACACCCCACCATCATCCATTCTATCAACAACATACAGGACCTACACCCCACCATCATCCATTCTATCAACAACATACAGGACCTACACCCCACCATCATCCATTCTTTCAACAACATACAGGACTGCCACCAACCATCATGCATCCCATCAACACAGGCCAGCGTTCCCATTAAATGAAGCATGGAGGAACATACACTCAGATATATACTACCGTTGAAAAGTTTGGGGTCAGTTAGAAGTGTCCTTGTTTTTGAAAGAAAAGCACATTTTTTGTCCATTAAAGTAACATCAAAATGATCAGAAATACCGTGTAGACATTAATGTTGTAAATTACTATTCTAGCTGGAAACGTCTGATTTGGAAATGCAAGCAGAGGCCCATTATCAGCAACCATCACTCCTGTGTTCCAACGGCATGTTGTGTTAGCTAATCCAAGTGTATCATTTTAAAAGGCTAATTGATCATTAGAAAGCCCTTTTGGAATTATGTTAGCACAGCTGAAAACTGTTGTACTGATTAAAGAAGCAATAAAACTGGCCTTCTTTAGACTAATTGAGTGTCTGGAGCATCAGCATTTGTAGGTTTGATGACAGGCTCAAAATGGCCAGAAACAAATTACTTTCATCTGAAACTCGTCAGTCTATTCTTGTTCTGAGCAATGAAGGCTATTCCATGCGAGAAATTGCCAAGAAACTGAAGATCTCGTACAACGCTGTGTACTACTCCCTTCACAGAACAGAGTAAACTGGCTCTAACCAGAATATAAAGAGGAGTGGGAGGCCCCGGTGCACAACTGAGCAAGAGGACAAGTACATTAGAGTGTCTAGTTTGAGAAACAGACGCCTCACAAGTCCTCAATTGACAGCTTCATTAAATAGTACCCACAAAACACCAGTCTCAACGTCAACAGTGAAGAGGCGACTCCGGGATGCTGGCCTTCTAGGCAGAGTTGCAAAGAAAAAGACAGACAGACAGAGAGCATGGAGTTGTGGTTTATTAAGGTTTATTAAGGTTAGCTTTACGCTGCAAACAAAGATGAGAAAACACTGTCAGTCTGTGTCCCAAATGACACTCTATTTTCTATATAGTGCACTACTTTGGCCAGACCCCATAGGTCCTGGTGAAAAGTAGCGCACTATAAAGGGAATAGGGTGCCATTTGAGAGGCGGACAGGGACCTAGGCCAGACAATAAGTCCCCTGGATAGGAGAATGATCCACTGCTGGGATGTACATGAATAGAATCCAACACCATGCAGGTTCATGCTGTACATCACAGCATCCCAAATGGCACCCTGTTCCCTAACTACTTCAGACCAGGGCACATAAACAATCACAATGTGGTACTACAGTACGACAGACACAGAGAGGGCTTTTACAGTCATGTCAATTCATTACCAAAAATATACCGTTCATCTGTGTCTGTTTCATTGTGGTAAAAAATAAATACTTTTAATTGAAGGTACTACTGTCCACCACCTTAAACCAGAGTATCACACAACATGTCTTTAAACTGTCCTCTCCTTGTATCCTGTCCTTGTTTCCTCCCCTCCCTTCCTCCCCTCCCCTCCCCCTTTGTCCAAGACAGAGAAGTCCTTCTCATATAAAGCTAAACTAAGACCCATCCAAACCCATTTCAACCAAACCTACAGGCCAAATAAATATGTCAAATTCTTTCAAATACTCGAGCTACGCTTGATTTAGTTTGCCCAGTACAAAGTACTTGGAAATAATTTACATATGTATTTGACCCAGGTCCCTTATTCATAAAGCGTCTCAGTGTATGAATGCTGATCTAGAATCAGTTTTGCCTCGTAGAATATAAGGATGATTGTAAAGGAGGGACCTGATCTTGGATCAGCACTCCTCCTCCGAGACGCTTTATGAATACAGGCCCAGGTCCGAGTCTTCCAGCTCCCTCAGTCTCAGTGGAGTTTCTCCCACATGAAGACCACTAGGATAGCCACCACAGCCAGGCTGATGGACAGCAGCTTCAGCCCCTCTCTGTCCAAGCTCCAGGGGCTCCAGGATGCAGTCAGCACGCCGGAGGAGGGGACGGATCCATTCTGCTGGAGGGACAGCTGCTCCTGTAGAGAGACAGCAGAGACTTAGCCAAGGTTACATTATAGAGTACAGTAGCGGAAGTAAGTTATTATCTGTTGTGTGCTACGGGGACACTCAACATGGTTGCCAGTCCACTCATTATGACATCATTGACTTGCCCATTCAAGGGATTCTATATGTTTAACTCTCGGTCCTTCAGACAGTTGAGGAGAGACTTTTCTCCTCCCTGTCATTCATCTGAACCTGTAGTTAGAGACTTTTCTCCTACCTGTCATTCATCTGAACCTGTAGTTACTTTTCTCCTACCTGTCATTCATCTGAACCTGTAGTTAGAGACTTTTCTCCTCCCTGTCATTCATCTGAACCTGTAGTTACTTTTCTCCTCCCTGTCATTCATCTGAACCTGTAGTTAGAGACTTTTCTCCTACCTGTCATTCATCTGAACCTGTAGTTAGAGACTTTTCTCCTACCTGTCATTCATCTGAACCTGTAGTTAGAGACTTTTCTCCTACCTGTCATTCATCTGAACCTGTAGTTAGAGACTTTTCTCCTACCTGTCATTCATCTGAACCTGTAGTTAGAGACTTTTCTCCTACCTGTCATTCATCTGAACCTGTAGTTAGAGACTTTTCTCCTCCCTGTCATTCATCTGAACCTGTAGTTAGAGACTTTTCTCCTACCTGTCATTCATCTGAACCTGTAGTTAGAGACTTTTCTCCTCCCTGTCATTCATCTGAACCTGTAGTTAGAGACTTTTCTCCTCCCTGTCATTCATCTGAACCTGTAGTTAGAGACTTTTCTCCTCCCTGTCATTCATCTGAACCTGTAGTTAGAGACTTTTCTCCTCCCTGTCATTCATCTGAACCTGTAGTTAGAGACTTTTCTCCTCCCTGTCATTCATCTGAACCTGTAGTTAGAGACTTTTCTCCTCCCTGTCATTCATCTGAACCTGTAGTTAGAGACTTTTCTCCTCCCTGTCATTCATCTGAACCTGTAGTTAGAGACTTTTCTCCTCCCTGTCATTCATCTGAACCTGTAGTTAGAGACTTTTCTCCTACCTGTCATTCATCTGAACCTGTAGTTAGAGACTTTTCTCCTCCCTGTCATTCATCTGAACCTGTAGTTAGAGACTTTTCTCCTCCCTGTCATTCATCTGAACCTGTAGTTAGAGACTTTTCTCCTCCCTGTCATTCATCTGAACCTGTAGTTAGAGACTTTTCTCCTCCCTGTCATTCATCTGAACCTGTAGTTAGAGACTTTTCTCCTACCTGTCATTCATCTGAACCTGTAGTTACTTTTCTCCTACCTGTCATTCATCTGAACCTGTAGTTAGAGACTTTTCTCCTCCCTGTCATTCATCTGAACCTGTAGTTAGAGACTTTTCTCCTCCCTGTCATTCATCTGAACCTGTAGTTAGAGACTTTTCTCCTCCCTGTCATTCATCTGAACCTGTAGTTAGAGACTTTTCTCCTCCCTGTCATTCATCTGAACCTGTAGTTAGAGACTTTTCTCCTCCCTGTCATTCATCTGAACCTGTAGTTAGAGACTTTTCTCCTCCCTGTCATTCATCTGAACCTGTAGTTAGAGACTTTTCTCCTCCCTGTCATTCATCTGAACCTGTAGTTAGAGACTTTTCTCCTCCCTGTCATTCATCTGAACCTGTAGTTAGAGACTTTTCTCCTCCCTGTCATTCATCTGAACCTGTAGTTAGAGACTTTTCTCCTCCCTGTCATTCATCTGAACCTGTAGTTAGAGACTTTTCTCCTACCTGTCATTCATCTGAACCTGTAGTTAGAGACTTTTCTCCTCCCTGTCATTCATCTGAACCTGTAGTTAGAGACTTTTCTCCTCCCTGTCATTCATCTGAACCTGTAGTTAGAGACTTTTCTCCTCCCTGTCATTCATCTGAACCTGTAGTTAGAGACTTTTCTCCTACCTGTCATTCATCTGAACCTGTAGTTAGAGACTTTTCTCCTCCCTGTCATTCATCTGAACCTGTAGTTAGAGACTTTTCTCCTCCCTGTCATTCATCTGAACCTGTAGTTAGAGACTTTTCTCCTACCTGTCATTCATCTGAACCTGTAGTTAGAGACTTTTCTCCTCCCTGTCATTCATCTGAACCTGTAGTTAGAGACTTTTCTCCTCCCTGTCATTCATCTGAACCTGTAGTTAGAGACTTTTCTCCTACCTGTCATTCATCTGAACCTGTAGTTAGAGACTTTTCTCCTCCCTGTCATTCATCTGAACCTGTAGTTAGAGACTTTTCTCCTACCTGTCATTCATCTGAACCTGTAGTTAGAGACTTTTCTCCTCCCTGTCATTCATCTGAACCTGTAGTTAGAGACTTTTCTCCTCCCTGTCATTCATCTGAACCTGTAGTTAGAGACTTTTCTCCTACCTGTCATTCATCTGAACCTGTAGTTACTTTTCTCCTACCTGTCATTCATCTGAACCTGTAGTTAGAGACTTTTCTCCTACCTGTCATTCATCTGAACCTGTAGTTAGAGACTTTTCTCCTACCTGTCATTCATCTGAACCTGTAGTTAGAGACTTTTCTCCTCCCTGTCATTCATCTGAACCTGTAGTTAGAGACTTTTCTCCTCCCTGTCATTCATCTGAACCTGTAGTTAGAGACTTTTCTCCTCCCTGTCATTCATCTGAACCTGTAGTTAGAGACTTTTCTCCTCCCTGTCATTCATCTGAACCTGTAGTTAGAGACTTTTCTCCTCCCTGTCATTCATCTGAACCTGTAGTTAGAGACTTTTCTCCTCCCTGTCATTCATCAACCTGTAGTTAGAGACTTTTCTCCTCCCTGTCATTCATCTGAACCTGTAGTTAGAGACTTTTCTCCTACCTGTCATTCATCTGAACCTGTAGTTAGAGACTTTTCTCCTACCTGTCATTCATCTGAACCTGTAGTTAGAGACTTTTCTCCTCCCTGTCATTCATCTGAACCTGTAGTTAGAGACTTTTCTCCTACCTGTCATTCATCTGAACCTGTAGTTAGAGACTTTTCTCCTACCTGTCATTCATCTGAACCTGTAGTTAGAGACTTTTCTCCTCCCTGTCATTCATCTGAACCTGTAGTTAGAGACTTTTCTCCTACCTGTCATTCATCTGAACCTGTAGTTAGAGACTTTTCTCCTACCTGTCATTCATCTGAACCTGTAGTTAGAGACTTTTCTCCTACCTGTCATTCATCTGAACCTGTAGTTAGAGACTTTTCTCCTCCCTGTCATTCATCTGAACCTGTAGTTAGAGACTTTTCTCCTCCCTGTCATTCATCCCCTCTCCGCCCCGTTCCCCGCTCCATACTCCACAATGTAGTGTGGTTATACCAGACTGAACACTGTACTCATCCAGTCAGGTTTCAGTACAGTAGGGTCATGGACATGACCCATTGTCCTCTCTGTCACAGTGAGACCCTGATGAAGGCTAGTGGACATGACCCACTGTCCTCTCTGGCACAGTGAGACCCTGATGAAGACTAGTGGACATGACCCATTGTCCTCTCTGTCACAGTGAGACCCTGATGAAGGCTAGTGGACATGACCCATTGTCCTCTCTGACACAGTGAGACCCTGATGAAGACTAGTGGACATGACCCATTGTCCTCTCTGTCACAGTGAGACCCTGATGAAGACTAGTGGACATGACCCATTGTCCTCTCTGACACAGTGAGACCCTGATGAAGACTAGTGGACATGACCCATTGTCCTCTCTGGCACAGTGAGACCCTGATGAAGACTAGTGGACATGACCCATTGTCCTCTCTGGCACAGTGAGACACTGATGAAGACTAAGGGCTATAACACCTTGGTTATTTATCTATAATCTCTGACCATATACGTTTCCCAGATCCCACTGTAGCTTTAAAGACCAGGTTATAATACAACATTGTGGCCAGAGATAATATGACCCGGACTCTCAGGATCAAATGGACATTATTGGGGGTTCAGTCCAGTACAGTTAAGTCTGTCCTAATGTGATGGTGCATTAAAGACTCATCTATAATGAATATGGTAATAGAGATATATCCCACTAGACCAGGAGAGAAGAGACGGACAGGCCTATCATATGATCATTTATAGGGTGGAGGGAGAGAGAGGGGAGAGAGAGAGAGAGAGAGAGAGAGAGAGAGAGAGAGAGAGAGAGAGAGAGAGAGAGAGAGAGAGAGAGAGAGAGAACAGCCTTGAAATACATTAAATATGGAGGATCAATCTGAATGACCATTTTATGATTTTGATATTTCAATTCCACCGGATGACGGTCATTGAAATGTAAATTCCCACACTGCCGCAGTATATTATATATAGATACACCACATTACCAAAAGTATGTGGACACCTGCTCATCTAACACCTCATTCCACAACCAACCATGGACATTAATACGAAATGGTTCTTCCCATTGCTGCTATAACAGCCTCCACTCTTCTGGGAAGGCTTTCCACTAGATGTTGGAACATTGCTGCTATAACAGCCTCCACTCTTCTGGGAAGGCTTTCCACTAGATGTTGGAACATTGCTGCTATAACAGCCTCCACTCTTCTGGGAAGGCTTTCCACTAGATGTTGGAACATTGCTGCTATAACAGCCTCCACTCTTCTGGGAAGGCTTTCCACTAGATGTTGGAACATTGCTGCTATAACAGCCTCCACTCTTCTGGGAAGGCTTTCCACTAGATGTTGGAACATTGCTGCTATAACAGCCTCCACTCTTCTGGGAAGGCTTTCCACTAGATGTTGGAACATTGCTGCTATAACAGCCTCCACTCTTCTGGGAAGGCTTTCCACTAGATGTTGGAACATTGCTGCTATAACAGCCTCCACTCTTCTGGGAAGGCTTTCCACTAGATGTTGGAACATTGCCGCTATAACAGCCTCCTCTCTTCTGGGAAGGCTTTCCACTAGATGTTGGAACATTGCTGCTATAACAGCCTCCACTCTTCTGGGAAGGCTTTCCACTAGATGTTGGAACATTGCTGCTATAACAGCCTCCACTCTTCTGGGAAGGCTTTCCACTAGATGTTGGAACATTGCTGCTATAACAGCCTCCACTCTTCTGGGAAGGCTTTCCACTAGATGTTGGAACATTGCTGCTATAACAGCCTCCACTCTTCTGGGAAGGCTTTCCACTAGATGCTGGAACATTGCTGCAGGGACTTGCTTCCATTCAGCCACAACATCATTAGTGAGGTCGGGTACTGATGTCGGGCGATTAGGACTGGCTCGCAGTCGACGTTCAAATTCATCCCAAAGGTGTTCGATGGGGTTGAGGTCAGGGCTCTGTGCAGGCCAGTCAAGTTCTTCCACACTGATCTCGACAAACAACATTTCTGTATTGACGTCGCTTTGTGCACAGGGGGCATTGTCATGCTGAAACAGGAAATGGCCTTCTCCAAACAATTGCCACACAAAATCGTCTAGAATGTCATTGTATGCTGTAGCATTAAGGTTTCCCTTCACTGGAACTAAGGGGTCTAGCCCGAACCATGAAAAACAGCCCAAAACAATTATTACTCCTCCACCAAACTTAACAGTTGGCACTATGCATTGGGGCAGGTAGTCTTCTCTTGGCATTCGTCAAACCCAGTTTTGTCAGTCGGACTGCCAGATGGTGAAATGTGATTCATCACTCCAGAGAACGCGTTTCCACTGCCCCAGAGTCCAATGGCGGTGAGCTCTACCCACTCCAGCCGACGCTTGGCATTGCGCCTGGTGATGTTAGGCTTGTATGTAGCTGCTCGGCCATGGAAACCCCTTTCATGAAGCTCCCGACTAACAGTTGTTGTGCTGACGTTGCTTCCAGAGGCAGTTTGGAACCGAGGACAGAAGCTTTTTACGTGCTACGCACTTCAGCACTCGGCGGTCCCGTTCTGTGAGCTTGTGTGGCCTACTACTTCACGGCTGAGCCGTTGTTGCTCCTTGTGGTTTCCACTTCACAATAACAGCACTGACAGTTGACCAGGGCAGCTCTAGCAAGGCAGAAATTTGACGAACTGACTTGTTGGAAAGGTGGAATCCTATGACGGTGCCATGTTGAAAGTCACTGAGCTCTTCAGTAAGGCCCATTCTACTGCCAATGTTTGTCTATGGAGATTACATGGCTGTGTGCTCGATTTTATACACCTGTCAACAACGGGGTGTGGTTGAAATGGCTGAAATCCACTAATTTGAAGGGATGTCCACATACGTTTTTATATATATATAGTGTAGATTAGATTGATCTACTTCAGGAGATATGCTTTGCGAGAAAATTGAGATATACATTTTTTATATAATGATTTACCTAAATTTGCATTACCTACACATTACCGACTGTGCTTCTAAGAAATTCAGTCAGTGCTGGCAAGTATCAATTTCCAGTGGATTTCTCCAGGTGGCGAATTAGAGAGAAAGAAGCGACTGTTCAGTCGGTATCAGCTTGACACCCCTCTAGGTCATTAAAGAGCATTATTACCGGGTGAGATACTGTACCACATATCCCTTTAAGCACGCGTTCAACCCCTACACAGACCTGTCTGAAGGCTGTGTGTGTGTGTGTGTGTGTGTGCGTCAGGGATGGATGTGAATGCGTAGCGGGGAAGCAAGCCTCTCTTCTGTAATCCAACCTCATCTCTGATGGACTTTCAAGATTTGTTGATTTTCTGACTCTCCTCTCTCTCTCTTCTCTCTCTACTGACTTCTCATCCTTCTGTCCCTGGTGTGCCTGCTCTTTCATAACTAACGCCTTTTATCTCTCCTCCTCTCTCTCTCTCTCTCGCCCACTCAGCCCTGGGTGCTGACCCCTCCCTGCAGCCGCCTGCTGTCTGCAGCTGGAGACACGGTAATTGATAGAGCTCAGAGGCTCTTCTGAGAGAGACAATGTGTGTGTGTGTGTGTGTGTGTGTGTGTGTGTGTGTGTGTGTGTGTGTGTGTGTGTGTGTGTGTGTGTGTGTGTGTGTGTGTGTGTGTGTGTGTGTACCCCCCCTAGTCCCTTCCTATCCCCTACGTGTCTTGATCACAGGAGGAATCTGTCAAGGGGGGACCACGATCACAGGAGGAATCTGTCCAGGAGGGAACACTGTCTTGATCACAGGAGGAATCTGTCCAGAAGGGAACACTGTCTTGATCACAGGAGGAATCTGTCCAGAAGGGAACACTGTCTTGATCACAGGAGGAATCTATCCAGAAGGGAACACTGTCTTGATCACAGGAGGAATCTGTCCAGAAGGGGACACAGTCTTGATCACAGGAGGAATCTGTCCAGTCAGGAATCTGTCCAGGAGGGAACACTGTCTTGATCACAGGAGGAATCTGTCCAGGAGGGAACACTGTCTTGATCATTCAATATGAAAGGCTGATCTATCTTGTTGTGGCTGAACTATGAGAGGAACAGCGGTGTACTGCCATGTTCCCACCTTCACTCTGGGATGAGAGGAGTGAAGAGGGAGACAACGTCTCTGCTAAGATGGGATGGCCTGGGATAATGGTGGTGGTAGAGTGAGTCCTAACTCATACACTGGGATAATGGTGGTGGTAGAGTGATTGTCTTAACTCATACACTGGGATAATGGTGGTGGTAGAGTGAGTCCTAACTCATACACTGGGATAATGGTGGTGGTAGAGTGAGTCCTAACTCATACACTGGGATAATGGTGGTGGTAGAGTGAGTCCTAACTCATACACTGGGATAATGGTGGTGGTAGAGTGAGTCCTAACTCATACACTGGGATAATGGTGGTGGTAGAGTGAGTCCTAACTCATACACTGGGATAATGGTGGTGGTAGAGTGATTGTCTTAACTCATACACTGGGATAATGGTGGTGGTAGAGTGAATGTCTTAACTCATACACTGGGATAATGGTGGTAGAGTGAATGTCTTAACTCATACACTGGGATAATGGTGGTAGAGTGAATGTCTTAACTCATTCACTGGGATAATGGTAGTAGAGTGAATGTCCTAACTCATACACTGGGATAATGGTGGTAGAGTGAATGTCCTAACTCATACACTGGGATAATAGTGGTAGAGTGAATGTCCTAACTCATACACTGGGATAATGGTAGTAGAGTGAATGTCCTAACTCATACACTGGGATAATAGTGGTAGAGTGAATGTCCTAACTCATACACTGGGATAATGGTGGTAGAGTGATTGTCCTAACTCATACATGTCTGCTGTGTTTGTATATAACACCTGCTGCTTTCAACCAAAGACACAGAGCTGCTGAGTGTTCATGACTTCACACCATGTACAGTGTGAGTGAGAAGTGTGTGGGCTTGAGTTAAAAAGACTGCTAACTCAGTTACCTCCCACACATAGCTATAGATCATTTAACCTGATTTACCCCAGGGACAATATCCACCACTCTGTCTCTAACCTATTTTACCCCAAGGACAATATCCACCACTCTGTCTCTAACCTGTTTTACCTCAGGGACAATATCCACCACTCTGTCTCTAACCTGTTTTACCTCAGGGACAATATCCACCACTCTGTCTCTAACCTGTTTTACCTCAGGAACAATATCCACCACTCTGTCTCTAACCTGTTTTACCTCAGGGACAATATCCACCACTCTGTCTCTAACCTGTTTTACCTCAGGGACAATATCCACCACTCTGTCTCTAACCTGTTTTACCCCAGGGACAATATCCACCACTCTGTCTCTAACCTGTTTTACCCCAGGGACAATATCCACCACGCTGTCTCTAACCTGTTTTACCTCAGGGACAATATCCACCACTCTGTCTCTAACCTGTTTCACCAGGGACAATATCCACCACTCTGTCTCTAACCTGTTTCACCAGGGACAATATCCACCACTCTGTCTCTAACCTGTTTTACCAGGGACAATATCCACCACTCTGTCTCTAACCTGTTTTACCTCAGGGACAATATCCACCACTCTGTCTCTAACCTGTTTTACCCCAGGGACAATATCCACCACTCTGTCTCTAACCTGTTTCACCAGAGACAATATCCACCACTCTGTCTCTAACCTGTTTCACCAGGGACAATATCCACCACTCTTTCTATAGAGGTGAATAATAGAATGATGGGGGGGCTATAGAGAATAATAGAATCCTTGGGGGGGGGGTCTGTTTCTCCTTGACATCACAGTACCTCTCTCTCTCATCAGAATGTATGGACAACTAATGTAAAACACTTCAGAGGGTGAGGGCTGCTCGCCCCCCTCCTCCCCCCCTGCACTGTAGGAGAAGAGAGCACAGTGAAGTCTGGCTGGGCCAGGTTAGAACAGGGAAGCACAGTGAAGTCTGGCTGGGCCAGGTTAGAACAGTGAAGCACAGTGAAGTCTGGCTGGGCCAGGTTAGAACAGGGAAGCACAGTGAAGTCTGGCTGGGCCAGGTTAGAACAGGGAAGCACAGTGAAGTCTGGCTGGGCCAGGTTAGAACAGGGAAGCACAGTGAAGTCTGGCTGGGCCAGGTTAGAACAGGGAAGCACAGTGAAGTCTGGCTGGGCCAGGTTAGAACAGGGAAACACAGTGAAGTCTACTGGGCCAGGTTAGAACAGGGAAGCACAGTGAACTCTGGCTGGGCCAGGTTAGAACAGGGAAGCACAGTGAAGTCTGGCTGGGCCAGGTTAGAACAGGGAAGCACAGTGAAGTCTGGCTGGGCCAGGTTAGAACAGGGAAACACAGTGAAGTCTACTGGGCCAGGTTAGAACAGGGAAGCACACTGAACTCTGGCTGGGCCAGGTTAGAACAGGGAAGCACAGTGAAGTCTGGCTGGGCCAGGTTAGAACAGGGAAGCACAGTGAAGTCTGGCTGGGCCAGGTTAGAACAGGGAAGCACAGTGAAGTCTGGCTGGGCCAGGTTAGAACAGGGAAGCACAGTGAAGTCTGGCTGGGCCAGGTTAGAACAGGGAAGCACAGTGAAGTCTGGCTGGGCCAGGTTAGAACAGGGAAGCACAGTGAAGTCTGGCTGGGCCAGGTTAGAACAGGGAAGAACAGTGAAGTCTGGCTGGGCCAGGTTAGAACAGGGAAGAACAGTGAAGTCTGGCTGGGCCAGGTTAGAACAGGGAAGCACAGTGAAGTCTGGCTGGGCCAGGTTAGAACAGGGAAGAACAGTGAAGTCTGGCTGGGCCAGGTTAGAACAGGGAAGCACAGTGAAGTCTGGCTGGGCCAGGTTAGAACAAGGAAGCACAGTGAAGTCTGGCTGGGCCAGGTTAGAACAGGGAAGAACAGTGAAGTCTGGCTGGGCCAGGTTAGAACAGGGAAGCACAGTGAAGTCTGGCTGGGCCAGGTTTGAACAGGGAAACACAGTGAAGTCTGGCTGGGCCAGGTTAGAACAGGGAAGAACAGTGAAGTCTGGCTGGGCCAGGTTAGAACAGGGAAGCACAGTGAAGTCTGGCTGGGCCAGGTTAGAACAGGGAAGCACAGTGAAGTCTGGCTGGGCCAGGTTAGAACAGGGAAGCACAGTGAAGTCTGGCTGGGCCAGGTTAGAACAGGGAAGCACAGTGAAGTCTGGCTGGGCCAGACCTCTACTTAGGTGAATTGCAATTCAACAAGATAATTTTCCACCTGCCGGATTTCAGGCGGGCCTATGGAGGGGTAGCTGTTATGACTACAGGTGTGTGTGTGTGTGTGTGTGTGTGTGTGTGTGTGTGTGTGTGTGTGTGTGTGTGTGTGTGTGTGTGTGTGTGTGTGTGTGTGTGTGTGTGTGTGGTTTATGTATGAATACAGGTGGTAGCCCCCGTGGTACAACTTGTTGCCGAAGTGTGTTACTAAGCCGTGGAAATCTGCTGCCATTACATCTCGGATACCGCCTGGCTGTGAACTGACTTCGCTCCAAATCCTTCACCCCTCTCTCTTTCTATCGCTCTGTCTCTCTCTCTTTTCATTAAATAATCTGCAGAGAGCTAAAATAAACTAATTGGGAGGTAATATTTAAGAATTCCATCTGTACTTTAGCCTCTGTGGAGCGAAGGCTTATGGGAGAAAAGAGGGCCCTCCTGGCTGCTAAGTGCCGGCTCCGAGGGAGGGAGGGAGGGAGGGAGGGAGGGAGGGAGGGAGGGAGGGAGGGAGCGAGGTATTCCCCTCTGAGGTCACGACCCATTTCCTCCGCCAAATGAGGCAGGAGCAGAGAGTTCTCCAAAGACTGAGGTGAGGTGGCCTGAGTTTCAACATATTCTCTCTCTCTCTCTCTCTCTCTCTCAGCTCAGACGCCTCATTGATCTCTGACCCGTCAACACTCACACAAAGGCTTAACCCAGAGCCAGGCACGCACACACAAACACCGTCACAATACACACAAATAACTTTGAGGGTCTGTGGATATCCAGGCATGTCTAGCTCCAGACCTCAGGGTCTGTGGATATCCAGGCATGTCTAGCTCCAGACCTCAGGGTCTGTGGATATCCAGGCATGTCTAGCTCCAGAACTCAGGGTCTGTGGATATCCAGGCATGTCTAGCTCCAGACCTCAGGGTCTGTGGATATCCGGGCATGTCTAGCTCCAGACCTCAGGGTCTGTGGATATCCAGGCATGTCTAGCTCCAGACCTCAGGGTCTGTGGATATCCAGGCATGTCTAGCTCCATGTCTAGCTCCACAGACCCTGATCAACAACAGATCAGATCAACAACAGATCAACAGCAGATCAGATCAACAGCAGATCAGATCAACAACAGATCAACAGCAGAACAAATCAACAGCAGATCAGATGAACATCAGATCAACAGCAGATCAGATCAACAACAGATCAGATCAACAACAGATCAGATCAACAACAGATCAACAGCAGATCAACAACAGATCAACAGCAGATCAGATCAACAGCAGATCAACAGCAGATCAGATCAACAGCAGATCAGATCAACAACAGATCAGATCAACAACAGATCAGATCAACAGCAGATCAACAGCAACAGCAGATCAACAACAGATCAGATCAACAGCAGATCAGCAACAGATCAACAGCAGATCAGATCAGATCAACAGCAGATCAGATCAACAACAGATCAGATCAACAACAGATCAGATCAACAGCAGATCAACAGCAACAACAGATCAACAGCAGATCAGATCAACATCAGATCAGATCAACAGCAGATCAGCAACAGATCAACAGCAGATCAGATCAACAGCAGATCAGCAACAGATCAAACACATGGAGATGAAGAAGCCTACGTCTTCTACTGGCAAGAGGTAGGCTTTGTTTACTTCATTTGGAATACAGCGGAAAGGCATTTTTTTTGCCTTCATAGCCTTTCTCTAACAGATAAGGATGAACCGTGTCCAATTTAGACTGCAAGACTGAAAAGCATATCAAGAGGAAAGTCCACCCTGTTTCTAAAAAAACATTACTGACTGACTCAAATCTCCTGTATTTAAATGCGACCCCCTGTTGCACCATAAGATCTGAGTGTAACAGCATAGCACGGCTGCTTGACAAACCCTCCAGAAGGAAATTCCTCTCTGACTACACAGCTCTACACGGAGCAGTATGAGGGCTCATTGTAATACCAACAGGTGCGACTGTAAAACCACGTCTGGAACCCTATATCCTAGATAGGGCACTACTTTAGACCTGGGATCTGGTCAAACGTAGTCAATTACGTAAGGAATTCATGTTTCCTCACAATATTGTTTTGAATGTTGGTTTTGGACTGATGCCCAACTGAGCATTCCTACTCGATGCCTCGTCAATGAGTGTTGATGAAGATTATCAGAAGTGCATTACAGCGGCTTGGGAAAAAACGATGACGTTCAAAACGAGCTAAATAATTAGTAGGAAAACCTGTTGTTGTCATTTTGATGTTGCCAGACTGACTTTAGATGCAGGCCACCGCATTTTAGCTAGCTAATGTTAGCATTGCTAGCTATTTTTGACGAACTTTGCGAGCTAATGACAACGTTGTCTAAAATAAATTTGACGACATGATAATGCTAACAAAGTAATTTCCTACTAAATATTTGACTACTTTAGCAATGTCATCCTATTTCGAAGTCACTATAGTGTAATTTAGACTAAATAGTAGTTAGCCTATGTCCAGAATGACTGGGCTTTACACCACTTCAGGGAACCACTTCAGGGAACCACTTCGCGTCGTTGGCAGAGGGCGGCTTGAGAGCGTTCAAAACAACGGTGTGACGCGACCGAGTGACGGAGGTGCCACCTATGAATAGGGTACAATTTGGGAAGCTTCCCATCTCTTCACAGAACAGCCAGTCTCATTGTAACAGTAAGCCTCCAAGAGAACCACAGAATCACCTTTCACCCCTGACCTTTCCTCTTCCTGTCACCTGTGGGTCACCAATCACAAGGCCTCATTCCCCTGTGGTCACCAATCATAAGTCACTATTCACTTCATGTCATCTGTGGGTCACCAAACACAAGGCCTCATTCACAGGCCAGTCATTGTGATTGGGTGGTGTTACAATACAAATATCTATCACATCTCTCACATGATATAATACGTCTGTTGTAACTCACTCACCACATCGTGACCAGAAACTAGAGACTCTTTCACAGTTCTTCTTTCACCTGCAGTCTCTTAACAGGCCTTGGGATCTCACCTGTTACCTAATCTGAGGGGCTTTATTTCAGACCATGTGTCCTGCCCATGCAGACTAAGGTAAAGTGACTGCACCTCTCCCCCTTCCATGGGTTACAGACAGGTGACTCTAGTTCTGGCTATGCATGGTTATAACATCCAGACAAGGTGACTCTAGTTCTGGCTATGCATGGTTATAACATCCAGACAAGGTGACTCTAGTTCTGGCCACGCATGGTTATAACATCCAGACAAGGTGACTCTAGTTCTGGCTATGCATGGTTATAACATCCAGACAAGGTGACTCTAGTTCTGGCTATGCATGGTTATAACATCCAGACAAGGTGACACTAGTTCTGGCTATGCATGGTTATAACATCCAGACAAGGTGACTCTAGTTCTGGCTATGCATGGTTATAACATCCAGACAAGGTGACTCTAGTTCTGGCTATGCATGGTTATAACATCCAGACAAGGTGACTCTAGTTCTGGCTACGCATGGTTATAACATCCAGACAGGTGACTCTAGTTCTGGCCACGCATGGTTATAACATCCAGACAAGGTGACTCTAGTTCTGGCCACGCATGGTTATAACATCCAGACAAGGTGACTCTAGTTCTGGCTACGCATGGTTATAACATCCAGACAGGTGACTCTAGTTCTGGCCACGCATGGTTATAACATCCAGACAAGGTGACTCTAGTTCTGGCCACGCATGGTTATAACATCCAGACAAGGTGACTCTAGTTCTGGCTACGCATGGTTATAACATCCAGACAGGTGACTCTAGTTCTGGCTACGCATGGTTATAACATCCAGACAAGGTGACTCTAGTTCTGGCCACGCATGGTTATAACATCCAGACAGGTGACTCTAGTTCTGGCTATGCATGGTTATAACATCCAGACAAGGTGACTATAGTTCTGGCTATGCATGGTTATAACATCCAGACAACGTTTACTTGTAACTCCATGTCAACACGTCACAGTAAACCTCAGCTGTTGTTCTGCGAGGAAGAGGAGAGGACGATATCAGACTACTGTAGTTTCTAGGATCCTCC